>NW_026637876.1:0-3310 GCF_028554395.1 Pezoporus wallicus | reverse complement strand
TGTGGGTCTCTATGTGTCCCTATGTGTCTCTATGTGTCCCTATGTGTCCCTATGTGTCTCTATGTGTCTCTATGTGTCTCTATGTGTCTCTATGTGTCTCTATGTGTCCCTATGTGTCTCTATGTGTCTCTATGTGTCTCTATGTGTCCCCCTATGTGTCTCTATGTGTCCCTATGTGTCTCTATGTGTTCCTATGTGTCTCTATGTGTCCCTATGTGTCTCTATGTGTCTCTATGTGTCCCTATGTGTCCCTATGTGTCCCTATGTGTCCCTATGTCTCTCTATGTGTCTCTATGTGTCTCTATGTGTCTCTATGTGTCCCTATGTGTCTCTATGTGTCCCTATGTGTCCCTATGTGTCCCTATGTGTCTCTATGTGTCCCTATGTGTCCCTATGTGTCCCTATGTGTCTCTATGTGTCTCTATGTGTCTCTATGGGTCTCTATGTGTCTCTATGTGTCTCTATGTGTCTCTATGTGTCTCTATGGGTCTCTATGTGTCTCTATGTGTCCCTATGTGTCCCTATGTGTCTCTATGTGTCTCTATGTGTCCCTATGTGTCTCTATGTGTCTCTATGTGTCTCTATGTGTCCCTATGTGTCCCTATGTGTCTCTATGTGTCCCTATGTGTCCCTATGTGTCTCTATGTGTCTCTATGTGTCTCTATGGGTCTCTATGGGTCTCTATGTGTCTCTATGTGTCTCTATGGGTCCCTATGTGTCTCTATGTGTCTCTATGTGTCTCTATGGGTCTCTATGTGTCTCTATGTGTCCCTATGTGTCCCTATGTGTCTCTATGTGTCTCTATGGGTCTCTATGGGTCTCTATGGGTCTCTATGTGTCTCTATGTGTCTCTATGTGTCTCTATGGGTCTCTATGTGTCTCTATGTGTCTCTATGTGTCTCTATGGGTCTCTATGTGTCCCTATGTGTCTCTATGTGTCTCTATGTGTCTCTATGTGTCTCTATGTGTCCCTATGTGTCCCTATGTGTCTCTATGTGTCTCTATGTGTCTCTATGTGTCCCTATGTGTCCCTATGTGTCTCTATGTGTCTCTATGTGTCTCTATGTGTCTCTGTGGGTCTCTGTGGGTCTCTATGTGTCCCTATGTGTCCCTATGTGTCCCTATGTGTCTCTATGTGTCTCTATGTGTCTCTATGTGTCTCTATGTGTCCCTATGTGTCCCTATGTGTCTCTATGTGTCTCTATGTGTCCCTATGTGTCTCTATGTGTCTCTATGTGTCTCTATGTGTCCCTATGTGTCCCTATGTGTCTCTATGTGTCTCTATGTGTCCCTATGTGTCTCTATGTGTCTCTATGTGTCTCTATGTGTCTCTATGTGTCCCTATGTGTCTCTATGTGTCCCTATGTGTCTCTATGTGTCTCTATGTGTCTCTATGTGTCTCTATGTGTCCCTATGTGTCTCTATGTGTCTCTATGTGTCTCTATGGGTCTCTGTGGGTCTCTATGTGTCTCTATGTGTCTCTATGTGTCCCTATGTGTCTCTATGTGTCCCTATGTGTCCCTATGTGTCTCTATGTGTCTCTATGTGTCTCTATGTGTCTCTATGTGTCTCTATGTGTCTCTATGTGTCTCTATGTGTCCCTATGTGTCCCTATGTGTCTCTATGTGTCCCTATGTGTCTCTATGGGTCTCTATGTGTCTCTATGTGTCTCTATGTGTCTCTATGGGTCTCTATGGGTCTCTATGGGTCTCTATGGGTCTCTATGGGTCCCTATGTGTCTCTATGTGTCCCTATGTGTCCCTATGTGTCTCTATGTGTCCCTATGTGTCTCTATGGGTCTCTATGTGTCTCTATGTGTCTCTATGTGTCTCTATGGGTCTCTATGTGTTTCTATGGGTCTCTATGTGTCTCTATGTGTCTCTATGGGTCTCTATGGGTCCCTATGTGTCTCTATGTGTCTCTATGTGTCCCTATGTGTCTCTATGTGTCTCTATGTGTCTCTATGTGTCCCTATGTGTCCCTATGTGTCTCTATGTGTCTCTATGGGTCTCTATGGGTCTCTATGGGTCTCTATGTGTCTCTATGTGTCTCTATGTGTCTCTATGGGTCTCTATGTGTTTCTATGGGTCTCTATGTGTCTCTATGTGTCTCTATGGGTCTCTATGGGTCCCTATGTGTCTCTATGTGTCTCTATGTGTCCCTATGTGTCTCTATGTGTCTCTATGTGTCTCTATGTGTCTCTATGTGTCTCTATGTGTCTCTATGTGTCTCTATGGGTCTCTATGTGTCTCTATGTGTCTCTATGGTCTCTATGGGTCTCTATGTGTCCCTATGTGTCTCTATGTGTCTCTATGTGTGTGTCTCTATGTGTCTCTATGTGTCTCTATGTGTCTCTATGTGTCTCTATGTGTCTCTATGTGTCCCTATGTGTCCCTATGTGTCTCTATGTGTCCCTATGTGTCCCTATGTGTCTCTATGTGTCCCTATGTGTCTCTGTGTCCCTATGTGTCTCTATGTGTCTCTATGTGTCTCTATGTGTCTCTATGTGTCTCTATGTGTCTCTGTGTGTCTCTGTGTGTCTCTATGTGTCTCTGTGTGTCTCTATGTGTCTCTATGTGTCTCTATGTGTCCCTATGTGTCTCTATGTGTCTCTATGTGTCTCTATGTGTCCCTATGTGTCTCTATGTGTCTCTATGTGTCTCTATGTGTCTCTATGTGTCTCTATGTGTCTCTATGTGTCTCTATGTGTCCCTATGTGTCTCTATGTGTCTCTATGTGTCCCTATGTGTCTCTATGTGTCTCTATGTGTCCCTATGTGTCTCTATGTGTCTCTATGTGTCTCTATGTGTCCCTATGTGTCCCTATGTGTCCCTATGTGTCTCTATGTGTCCCTATGTGTCTCTATGTGTCTCTATGTGTCTCTATGTGTCCCTATGGGTCCCTATGTGTCCCTATGTGTCTCTATGTGTCTCTATGTGTCCCTATGTGTCTCTATGTGTCTCTATGTGTCTCTATGTGTCTCTATGTGTCTCTATGTGTCTCTATGTGTCTCTATGTGTCTCTATGTGTCTCTATGTGTCTCTATGTGTCCCTATTTGTCTCTATGTGTCTCTATGTGTCTCTGTGTGTCTCTATGTGTCCCTATGTGTCTCCATGTGTCTCTATGTGTCCCTATGTGTCCCTATGTGTCTCTATGTGTCTCTATGTGTCTCTATGTGTCTCTATGTGTCTCTATGTGTCCCTATGTGTCCCTATGTGTCTCTATGTGTCCCTATGTGTCCCTATGTGTCTCTATGTGTCTCTATGTGTCCCTATGTGTCCCTATGTGTCTCTGTGTCTCTATGTGTCC
>NW_026637875.1:0-3340 GCF_028554395.1 Pezoporus wallicus | reverse complement strand
CTACAATTTGTTTGTCTAAGTATTTATATAAAGAGTTGCTACCCCAATGAGTTCTATTATGTTCCTCCTAAACTAGCTTCCAGAGTTGATTATAGGGAATTACAATTCGCCCATCAGGTATCTGAAACCAACCCTATTTATTTTCCTGTCCTTTTAGATCCTCAATCAATTTTCTATCCTCTTTTGAATACCTAGGTTTAGATTTTGCAATTGTTAGTTTGTCATCAGGGATTAAGGCCATGATTTTAGATTGCTCAGATACTCGTTTGGCTTCAAAATCAGCCAAATTATTTCCAATTTCCTGATTAGAATCACCTTGTTGATGCCCTATACAATACATAATAGCTACTTCTTCAGGTAGCTGAACAGCTTCCAGTAGCCACAGAATTTCTGTAGCATGTTTAATCTGTTTCCTTTGTGTGTTCAAAAGTGCTTGTTCTTTCCAGATGGCACCATGTGCATTGACCACACCAAATGTGTATTTAGAATCAGTCCAAATATTTATCCTTTTATCTTTAGCCAATTCCATGGCTCTCCTTAATGCTATTATTTCTGCCTTCTGGGGGTAAAGGTTTAGTTTCTATTACCTGTGAAGTGGTGGTAATTGCATATCCTGCCTTCCATTCACCATTTTTCATGAAACTAGCACCATCAGTAAACCAAGAATCAGCATGTTCCAGAGGCTTTTCTTTCAGATCTGGTAGGTTCTAATATACAGTCCCTATAGTGGCCAAGCAGTTGTGTGTTAGTGGTTCTGCCAATTGTTCCTGCAAAAAGGATGCTGGATTTACAACATTAGTGACCACAATTTTTATGTCATCATGGTCCACAAGGGTGGCCTAGCATCTTAAAAAACGTGAAGGAGATAAACAGTGAGCTCCTTTCTGTTCCAGAACTGCTGATACCACATGGGACACTAGTCTAGTAATCTTTTGTCCCAAGGTGAATTTGTGAGCCTCCTCGGTATTCATGAAAACTGCTGCCACTGCCCTCTTATAGGGTCCTAGTTTCTGAGCAAAGAACCCCAAAGCTATTCATTGTTTTTCATAGGCATATAGCCAAAAGGATTTAGTCACATCCAGAAGTCACAGAGCTGGAGCTCTCATTATATCTGTTTTTAAATTTCTAAAATCCCCCCTCTGCTGAATCAGTCCATTCCAAAGAGGGAGGGTTTCCTTTTAACAGTTCATATAGTGTTTTTGCCAGAATTCCATAATCTTGCATCCAAAGTCTGCACCATCCAGTCATTCCCAGGAACTTCCGGAGATCCTTGACGGTGGATGGTTGTGGAGTTTGACAAATGACTTGTTTTCTAGTGGTTCCAAGTTCTCTCTGTCCTCCTGTTACTTCATATCCTAGGTAGGAAACTCAGGTTTAAAATAGTTGGGCCTTTTGTTTGGATACCCAATAACCATTCAGTCCCAGAAAATTTAATAATTCCATCGTCCACTGGATACATTCTTCCTTTGTTTCTGTGGCAATTAATAGGTCATCCACATATTGTAACAGAGTCCCCTTCTGAGTGGGTGGTTTCCATGATCCTAGTTCCCATACTAACTGATTTCCAAAAATCATTGGACTGTTTTTAAACCCTTGTGGTAATACCATCCAAGTTAATTGGGTTTTCCTTTTGGCGTCATGATTTCCCATTAGAAAGCAAATAAATTTTGGCTTTATATCCAAGACGGCAAACCATTTTGGATTATTATTCAATTTAGTCAATAAGGTATACAGATTAGCTACTACTGGATGAATATCCTCTGCAATTTTGTTGATTACCCTGAGATAATAAACCAATCTGCAACTTTATTTCTCTACTGGCAAGATAGGAGTATTATATTCCGATTCACTTTCAATTAATAATCTATATTTTAGAATTTATCAATGATTTTTAATTCCATTTGATCCTCCAATTTTAAGGGATATTGTTTTATTCTAATTGTGCAGCCCCCCCCTTTTTATTTCTACTTTAACAGGCAAAGCATTTTTCGCCTTACCTGGAACTTTAGATTCCCATACTCCTAGATATAGCTGATTAAGGACTTCTTCTATTTTATAGAGGTCCTTTTTTCGCTTTTTATTCTTAATTCGCTTTTCTGCCGAATTAAAGATAAACTCAAAACTGCAATTAATTGATCGTTTTTAACTCTTAATTCCATTTGGCCTTCTTTAAATGTTGCTTCTTGCCCTAATTGAGATTTTGGAGAATTTGGCATGCATAAAAATTTATGTATTCCTATTTGTTTTCCCAATTTGTACTTTAAGGGTTTCAGAAAGAATGCCTTGGGGGGTGGGGGGGGGGGGTAGGGGGGTGTGTTTTTTTTCTTCGTGGCCAGTAGCTCCCACATTTGTAACAAATGCTTTTCCCTCTGATTTAACGCCCAATAAGTTGCTCCTGTATCCACTAAAAATTCCACTTTATTTCTTCTAGTACCTAGTTTTAATTTAACCAGTGGATCTGCTAGGGTACATTTCCCCAAGTCCCCCCATCAGCCTAGTTTTAATTCAGTCACCGGAGCCACCTTGTGGGTATTCCTTTTAGGGCAGTCTCACTTCTAACGTCTATGCTCCCCACAGCAAGCAAAGCGATCTGGTTCCACAGGAGAACAACGCACTCCCCTACTTCCACCCGCCCGACATCCCTCCACCAGTTTCCACTTGTCCCAAAGCACCCACCGTAGCCGTGGCTACAGCACCACTCAGCTTTTTCTTTTCTACCTGTTCCCGATTCCCACACACTCTCCGTGCTTCCTCTTTCACTCCCATACACAGTTATCCAACAAGCCCTTAATCCCCTCGAGACCACAGTCTGTCAACATGTCTGTCTGCCTGCCCCGGCACTCATCTCACACTCAAACAGAGCCAAAATTAAGGGATCTGGCAGAGCTATATTAATTTCACATTCCGTCTGTCACTCCAGGTGGTTTCTTAAAGTGAAAAACTTCTCTGCAGACATTACTTCATTCCATTTTCCTTGCTGCCTCAAAAACGACATTAATTTTAATAATGTATTATAGTTCAGAGCTCCATTTTTAGGCCATTTTTCCTGATCTTCCAAAGTATACAAAGGCCACCATTGGTTACAATATTTTATCAACATTTTCTCGTTTACTGAGCCCCCAGGAGACCCTCACAGTTCTTTCCAATGTGCCAAAATGCACCCTAAAGGACTCTTTTTCAAGATCTCTCCACTCTGCCGATTTCCCATTATCAGTCTCACATTCACACACACACACGGGATCCCACAGACACACTCCACAGTTACAACACTTAAGACAGAGACTAAATTCAATCAAGCAAACAACAAATAATAACACAGTTATAACAGCCTGTCACTGTA
>NW_026637874.1:0-3371 GCF_028554395.1 Pezoporus wallicus | reverse complement strand
AGGACACAGGGTCAGAGCCTCAAAACAGACCCAAAACAGGCCAAAAACACCCCAAAACACCCCAAAAAGCAGGACAAAACCACCTTGTCCTCCTTCTGCTATGAGATACAGTGTCAGGGCCCCAAAACAGACCTAAAACAGAACAAAAAAGCCCCAAAACCACCCCAAAACCACCTTGTCCTGCTTCTCCTGTGGGATACAGGGTCAGAGCCTGAAACAGACCCAAAACAGGACAAAAACACTCCAAAAACCCCAAAACCAGCTCCAAAACCCCCAAACCACCCCAAAACCACCTTGTCCTGCTTCTTCTATAGGACACAGGGTCAGAGCCTCAAAACAGACCCAAAACAGGCCAAAAACACCCCAAAACACCCCAAAAAGCAGGACAAAACGTCCTTGTCCTCCTTCTGCTATGAGATACAGTGTCAGGGCCACAAAACAGACCTAAAAAAGAACAAAAATGCCCCAAAACCATCTTTTCCTGCTTCTCCTATGAGATACAGGGTCAGAGCCTCAAAAAAGACAAAAACATGACAAAAATCCAGCTCCCCCCAAACCCCAAAACCACCTTGTCCTGCTTCTCCTATGGAACACAGGGTCAGAGCCTCAAAAAAGACCCAAAACAAAACCACCTTGTCCTGCACAAAAATGGTCAGGGCCAAAACCCAAAACCCCAAAACCCCAAAACCTTGTCCTGCTTCTCCTATGGGATACAGGGTCAGAGCCCAAAAACAGACCCAAAAACACCCCAAAACCACCCCAAAACCACCTTGTCCTGCTTCTCCTGTATGGAAAAACAGCCCAAAACAGAGTCCAAAACAGACCCAAAACAGACAAAAACATGACAAAAATAGGACAAAAACAAAACCATTGTCCTGCTTCTCCTATTGGATACAGTTTCAGAGCCCCAAAACAGACCTAAAACAGAACAAAAAACCTCAAAACCACCCCAAAACCACCTTGTCCTGCTTCTCCTGTGGGATACATGGTCAGAGGCCTGAAACAGACCCAAAACAGGCCAAGTACAACCCAAATCACCCCAAAACCAGCTCCAAAACCCCCAAACCAACCCAAAACCACCTTGTCCTGCTTCTTCTATAGGACACAGGGTCAGAGCCTCAAAACAGACCCAAAACAGGCCAAAAACACCCCAAAACACCCCAAAAAGCAGGACAAAACCACCTTGTCCTCCTTCTGCTATGAGATACAGTGTCAGGGCCCCAAAACAGACCTAAAACAGAACAAAAAAGCCCCAAAACCACCCCAAAACCACCTTGTCCTGCTTCTCCTATGGAACACAGGGTCAGAGCCTCAAAAAAGACACAAAACATGACAAAAATAGGACAAAACCACCCCAAAACTACCTTGTCCTGCTTCTCCTATGGAACACAGGGTCAGAGCCCCAAAAAAGACACACAAAAATAGGACAAAACAAAACACCTTGTCCTGCTTCTCCTAATACAACAGAGGCCCAAAACAGACCCAAAACAGGCCAAGTAAACCCAAAACAGGACCCCCCAAACCACCCCGAAAACCACCTTGTCCTGCTTCTCCTATGGACACAGGGTCAGAGGCCTGAAAACAGACCCAAAACAGGCCAAAAACAAAAAACCCCAAAAAGCACAAAACCACCTTGTCCTCCTTCTGCTATGAGATACAGTGTCAGGTCCTGCTTCCCAAAACAGAGAGCCTAAAACAGACACAAAACAGGACAAAAACAGGCCAGGAACACCCCCAAAACACCCAAAAACCACCCCAAAACCATCTTGTCCTGCTTCTCCTATGGGATACAGGGTCAGAGCCCTGAAACAGACCCAAAACAGGACAAAAACACTCCAGAAACCCCAACACCAGCTCCAAAACCCCCAAAACCAACCCAAAACCACCTTGTCCTGCTTCTTCTATAGGACACAGGGTCAGAGCCTCAAAACAGACCCAAAACAGGCCAAAAACACCCCAAAACACCCCAAAAAGCAGGACAAAACCTCCTTGTCCTCCTTCTGCTATGAGATACAGTGTCAGGGCCCCAAAACAGACCTAAAACAGAACAAAAAAGCCCCAAAACCACCCCAAAACCACCTTGTCCTGCTTCTCCTATGGAACACAGGGTCAGAGCCTCAAAAAAGACACAAAACATGACAAAAATAGGACAAAACCACCCCAAAACTACCTTGTCCTGCTACTGCTATGGCATACTGAGTCAGAGTCCCAAAACAGACCCAAAGAACCCCCAAAGCAGGACAAAACCACCCCAAGGCCACCTTGTCCTGCATCTCCTGTGGAATACATGGTCAGAGGCCTGAAACAGACCCAAAACAGGCCAAGTACAACCCAAATCAAACCAAAAAACAGCTAAAAAACCCCCAAACCACCCCAAAACCACCTTGTCCTGCTTCTTCTATAGGACACAGGGTCAGAGCCTCAAAACAGACCCAAAACAGGCCAAAAACACCCAAAAACACCCCAAAAAGCAGGACAAAACCACCTTGTCCTCCTTCTGCTATGAGATACAGTGTCAGGGCCCCAAAACAGACCTAAAACAGAACAAAAAAGCCCCAAAACCACCCCAAAACCACCTTGTCCTGCTTCTCCTGTGGGATACAGGGTCAGAGCCCTGAAACAGACCCAAAACAGGACAAAAACACTCCAAAAACCCCAAAACCAGCTCCAAAACCCCAAACCACCCCAAAACCACCTTGTCCTGCTTCTTCTATAGGACACAGGGTCAGAGCCTCAAAACAGACCCAAAACAGGCCAAAAACACCCCAAAAAGCAGGACAAAACCACCTTGTCCTCCTTCTGCTATGAGATACAGTGTCAGGGCCCCAAAACAGACCTAAAACAGAACAAAAAAGCCCCAAAACCACCCCAAAACCACCTTGTCCTGCTTCTCCTATGGAACACAGGGTCAGAGCCTCAAAAAAGACACAAAACATGACAAAAATAGGACAAAACCTCCTTGTCCTCCTTCTGCTATGAGATAGTGTCAGGGCCCCAAAACAGACCCCCAAAACAAAACAGAACAAAAAAGCAGGCCAAAACCCAAAACAGGACAAAACCCCCCAAAACCACCCCAAAATCACCTCCTGCTTCTCCTCCAAAACCCCCCAAAAGGCCCAAAACACCAAAACCACCTTCTTCTGCTTCTGCTATGGGATACAGGGTCAGAGCCTCAAACCAGCCCCAAAAGAGGACAAAAATACTCCAAAACCCTCCGAAAGGCCCAAAACACCTCAAAAACACCTTCTGCTTCTCCTATGGGATACAGGGTCAGAGCCTCAAAATAGACCTGAAATATGACAAAAACACCCCAAAGCCACCCCCAAAACAGTCCCAAAACCACCTTGTCCTGCTTCGCCTAGGGGATACCG
>NW_026637873.1:0-333 GCF_028554395.1 Pezoporus wallicus | reverse complement strand
GTGTTCCTATCCTTGCCTGTCCTGAGGGGATCTGAAACCTGGATGGAGGATTCCAGATCATCCCTTCACTTGTTCTCCTGCCGTGCTCCTGCTCATACAGCCCACGATGCTGCTGTCCTCCCTTGCTGCCTCCTGTCCAGCTCCTGCCCACCCAGACATTTCCCATGTGCTGTTCTCAGCCAGGCAGCCCCAGCCTGTGCCATTGCTGGGGAGCTCCCTGCAGGGACCCCTGTGTCCCCTGCTCTCCTGCCCACGACACCCTGAGAGCTCTGCACCCCCCCCCCCCATGCCATCCCATCTCCCCACACCAGCACAACAGCCCCATTCATTGGG
>NW_026637872.1:0-3368 GCF_028554395.1 Pezoporus wallicus | reverse complement strand
CTCCCCATAGCTCTCTCTCCCCATAGCTCTCTCTCCCCATAGCTCTCTCTCCCCATAGCTCTCTCTCCCCATAGCTCGCTCCCCATAGCTCTCTCTCCCCACAGCTCGCTCCCCATAGCTCTCCCCATAGCTCCCCCCATAGCTCTCTCTCCCCATAGCTCTCTCCCATAGCTCTCTCTCCCATAGCTCTCTCCCCATAGCTCTCTCTCTCTCCCATAGCTCTCTCTCCCCATAGCTCTCTCTCCATAGCTCTCTCTCCCATAGCTCTCTCTCCCCATAGCTCTCTCTCCCCATAGCTCTCTCTCCCCATAGCTCTCTCCCCATAGCTCTCTCTCCCCATCTCTCTCTCCCCATAGCTCTCTCCCCATAGCTCTCTCTCCCCATAGCTCTCCCCATAGCTCTCTCTCCCCATAGCTCTCTCCCCATAGCTCTCTCTCCCCATAGCTCTCTCTCCCCATAGCTCTCTCTCCCCATAGCTCTCCCCATAGCTCTCCCCATAGCTCTCTCCCCATAGCTCTCTCTCCCCATAGCTCTCCCCATAGCTCTCTCTCCCCATAGCTCTCTCCCCATAGCTCTCTCTCCCCATAGCTCTCTCTCCCCATAGCTCTCTCTCCCCATAGCTCTCTCTCCTCTCCCCATAGCTCTCTCTCCCATAGCTCTCTCCCCATAGCTCTCTCCCCCAGCTCTCTCTCTCTCCCCCATAGCTCTCCCCATAGCTCTACTCCCCATAGCTCTCCCCATAGCTCTCTCTCCCCATAGCTCTCTCCCCACAGCTCCCTCCCCCCACCTCTCTCTCTCTCTCCCCTCCCCCCACCTCTCTCTCTCTCCCCTCCCCCCAGCTCTACGTGACCCTGGCGTGGGGCGGGGGCGGTTCCCGCCTGGCCAAGCCCGCGGCCGCCCTGGCGCTGGCGGCGGCCCCGTTCCTGCTGGGGGCGCTGCGGGTGGCGGAGAACCGGAACCACTGGGGGGACGTGGCGGCGGGGCTCGTGTGTGGGGCGGGCATCGCCGCCTTCCTGGTGAGCGCCCCATAGCGCCAGACCCATAGCGCCAGACCCATAGATACAGACCCATAGATACAGACCCATAGCGCCAGACCCATAGCGCCAGCCCCATAGATACAGACCCATAGATACAGACCCATAGATACAGACCCATAGCGCCAGACCCATAGATACAGACCTATAGATACAGACCCATAGCGCCAGACCCATAGATACAGACCCATAGCGCCAGCCCCATAGCGCCAGCCCCATAGATACAGACCCATAGATACAGACCCATAGATACAAACCCATAGCGCCAGACCCATAGCGCCAGACCCATAGATACAGACCCATAGCGCCAGACCCATAGATACAGACCCATAGCGCCAGACCCATAGATACAGACCCATAGCGCCAGACCCATAGATACAGACCCATAGATACAGACCCATAGATACAGACCCATAGCGCCAGACCCATAGATACAGACCCATAGATACAGACCCATAGCGCCAGACCCATAGATACAGACCCATAGATACAGACCCATAGCGCCAGACCCATAGCACCAGACCCATAGATACAGACCCATAGCGCCAGACCCATAGCGCCAGACCCATAGATACAGACCCATAGATACAGACCCATAGCGCCAGACCCATAGATACAGACCCATAGATACAGACCCATAGCGCCAGACCCATAGATACAGACCCATAGCGCCAGACCCATAGCGCCAGACCCATAGCACCAGACCCATAGATACAGACCCATAGATACAGACCCATAGCGCCAGACCCATAGCGCCAGACCCATAGATACAGACCCATAGCGCCAGACCCATAGATACAGACCCATAGATACAGACCCATAGATACAGACCCATAGCGCCAGACCCATAGCGCCAGACCCATACAGACCCATAGCGCCAGACCCATAGATACAGACCCATAGATACAGACCCATAGCGCCAGACCCATAGCGCCAGACCCATAGATACAGACCCATAGCGCCAGACCCATACATACCCATAGACAGACCATAGCGACCCATAGATACAGACCCATAGATACAGACCCATAGCGCCAGACCCATAGCGCCAGACCCATAGATACAGACCCATAGCTGGTGGGGCTCGTGTGTGGGGCGGGCATCGCCGCCTTCCTGGTGAGCGCCCCATAGCGCCAGACCCATAGCGCCAGCCCCATAGATACAGACCTATAGATACAGACCCATAGCGCCAGACCCATAGATACAGACCCATAGCGCCAGACCCATAGCGCCAGACCCATAGATACAGACCCATAGCGCCAGACCCATAGATACAGACCCATAGATACAGACCCATAGCGCCAGACCCATAGCACCAGACCCATAGATACAGACCCATAGATACAGACCCATAGATACAGACCCATAGCGCCAGACCCATAGATACAGACCCATAGCGCCAGACCCATAGCGCCAGACCCATAGCACCAGACCCATAGATACAGACCCATAGCAGACCCAGAGACCCATAGCGCCAGACCCATAGATACAGACCCATAGCGCCAGACCCATAGATACAGACCCATAGATACAGACCCATAGATACAGACCCATAGCGCCAGACCCATAGATACAGACCCATAGCGCCATAGATACAGACCCATAGATACAGACCCATAGCGCCAGCGCCAGACCCATAGATACAGACCCATAGATACAGACCCATAGCGACCCATAGATACAGACCCATAGATACAGACCCATAGCGACCCATAGATACAGACCCATAGATACAGACCCATAGCGCCAGACCCATAGCGCCAGACCCATAGATACAGACCCATAGCTGGTGGGGCTCGTGTGTGGGGCGGGCATCGCCACCTTCCTGGTGAGCGCCCCATAGTGCCAGACCCATAGCGCCAGACCCATAGTGCCAGACCCATAGATACAGACCCATAGATACAGACCCATAGCGACCCATAGATACAGACCCATACATACAGACCCATAGCGACCCATAGATACAGACCCATACATACAGACCCATAGCGACCCATAGATACAGACCCATAGCGCCAGACCCATAGATACAGACCCATAGATACAGACCCATAGCGACCCATAGATACAGACCCATAGATACAGACCCATAGCAACCCATAGCGACCCATAGATACAGACCCATAGATACAGACCCATAGCGACCCATAGATACAGACCCATAGCGCCCCATAGCGCTCCATAGCACCCCATAGCGCCCCATAGATACAGACCCATAGCGACCCATAGCGACCCATAGATACAGACCCATAGCGACCCATAGCCCCCCATAGACCCCTATATCCCCCAACCCCCCTCCCCCCCAGGTTCTCTGCGTGGTTGGAAGCTTCCAGA
>NW_026637871.1:0-3350 GCF_028554395.1 Pezoporus wallicus | reverse complement strand
TCAAAACCAGCCCAAAACCACCCTGTCCTGCTTCTGCTATGGGATACAGGGTCAGAGGCTCCAAATAGCCCCAAACTTGACAAAACGAACCCAACACACCCCCAAAACAGCCCACAACACCTCAAAACCACCTTCTTCTGCTTCTCCTATGGGGTACAGGGTCAGAGCCCAAAAACAGACTGAAAAAAAAACCAAAACAGGAGAAAACCACCCCAAAACCACGTTGTCCTGCTTCTCCTGTGGGATACACGGTCACAGCCCTGAAACAGAACCAAAACAAGCCAAGTATGACCCAAATCACACCAAAACCAGCTCCAAAACCCCCAAACCAACCCAAAACCACCTTGTCCTGCTTCTCCTATGGAACACAGGGTCAGAGCCCCAAAAAAGACACAAAACATGACAAAAATAGGACAAAACCACCCCAAAACCTCCTTGTCCTGCTTCTCCTGTGGGATACATGGTCAGAGGCCTGAAACAGACCCAAAACAGGCCAAAAACACCCCAAAACACCCCAAAAAGCAGGACAAAATCACCTTGTCCTCCTTCTGCTATGAGATACAGTGTCAGGGCCCCAAAACAGACCTAAAACAGAACAAAAAAGCCCCAAAACCACCTTGTCCTGCTTCTCCTGTGGGATACAGGGTCAGAGCCCTGAAACAGACCCAAAACAGGACACTCCAAAACCCCAAAACACCCCAAAACCCCCAAACCAACCCAAAACCACCTTGTCCTGCTTCTCCTGTGGGATACAGGGTCAGAGCCCTGAAACAGACCCAAAACAAGACAAAAACACTCCAAAAACCCCCAAACCAACCCAAAACCACCTTGTCCTGCTTCTTCTATAGGACACAGGGTCAGAGCCTCAAAACAGACCCAAAACAGGCCAAAAACACCCCAAAACACCCCAAAAAGCAGGACAAAACCACCTTGTCCTCCTTCTGCTATGAGATACAGTGTCAGGGCCCCAAAACAGACCTAAAACAGAACAAAAAAGCCCCAAAACCAAAATACAGGGTCAGAGCCTGAAACAGACCCACAACAGGACAAAAACACCCAAAAACCCCAAAACCAGCTCCAAAACCCCCAAACCACCCCAAAACCACCTTGTCCTGCTTCTCCTATGGAACACAGGGTCAGAGCCCCAAAAAAGACACAAAACATGACAAAAATAGGACAAAACCACCCCAAAACCACCTTGTCCTGCTTCTCCTGTGGGATACAGGGTCAGAGCCCTGAAACAGACCCAAAACAGGACAAAAACACTCCAAAAACCCCAAAACCAGCTCCAAAACCCCCAAACCAACCCAAAACCACCTTGTCCTGCTTCTTCTATAGGACACAGGGTCAGAGCCTCAAAACAGACCCAAAACAGGCCAAAAACACCCCAAAACACCCCAAAAAGCAGGACAAAACCACCTTGTCCTCCTTCTGCTATGAGATACAGTGTCAGGGCCCCAAAACAGACCTAAAACAGAACAAAAAAGCCCCAAAACCATCTTCTCCTGCTTCTCCTATGAGATGCAGGTTCAGAGCCGCAAAAAAAAAGACAAAAAACATGACAAAAATAGGACAAAACCACCCCAAAAACCAACTTGTCCTGCTTCTCCTATGGAACACGGGGTCAGAGCCTCAAAAAAGACACAAAACATGACAAAAATTGGACAAAACCACCCAAAAACCACCTTGTCCTGCTTCTCCTATGGAACACAGGGTCAGAGCCTCAAAAAAGACACAAAACATGACAAAAATAGGACAAAACCACCCCAAAACTACCTTGTCCTGCTTCTCCTATGGCATACTGAGTCAGAGTCCCAAAACGCACCCAAAGAACCCCCAAAGCAGGACAAAACCACCCCAAAACCACCTTGTCCTGCTTCTCCTGTGGGATACATGGTCAGAGGCCTGAAACAGACCCAAAACAGGCCAAGTACAACCCAAATCACCCCAAAACCAGCTCCAAAACCCCCAAACCACCCCAAAACCACCTTGTCCTGCTTCTCCTATGGCATACAGGGTCAGAGCCCTGAAACAGACCCAAAACAGGCCAAGTATGTCCCAAATCACTCCAAAACCAGCTCCAAAACCCCCAAACCAACCCAAAACCACCTTGTCCTGCTTCTCCTATGGAACACAGGGTCAGAGCCCAAAAAAGACACAAAACATGACAAAGATAGGACAAAACCACCCCAAAACCTCCTTGTCCTGCTTCTCCTGTGGGATACAGGGTCAGAGCCCTGAAACAGACCCAAAACAGGACAAAAACACTCCAAAAACCCCAAAACCAGCTCCAAAACCCCCAAACCACCCCAAAACCACCTTGTCCTGCTTCTCCTATGGAACACAGGGTCAGAGCCTCATAAAAGACACAAAACATGACAAAAATAGGACAAAACCACCCCAAAACCACCTTGTCCTGCTTCTCCTATGGAACACAGGGTCAGAGCCCCAAAACAGACACAAAACAGGCCAAAAACAACCCAAAAAACCCCCCAAGCCCACCTTGTCCTGCTTCTCCTGTGGGATACAGGGTCAGAGCACTGAAACAGACCCAAAACAGGACAAAAACACTCCAAAAACCCCAAAACCAGCTCCAAAACCCCCAAACCAACCCAAAACCACCTTGTCCTGCTTCTTCTATAGGACACAGGGTCAGAGCCTCAAAACAGACCCAAAACAGGCCAAAAACACCCCAAAACACCCCAAAAAGCAGGACAAAACCTCCTCCTTCTGCTATGAGATACAGTGTCAGGGCCCCAAAACAGACCTAAAACAGAACAAAAATGCCCCAAAACCATCTTCTCCTGCTTCTCCTATGAGATGCAGGGTCAGAGCCACAAAAAAAAGACAAAAACATGACAAAAATAGGACAAAACCAACCCAAAACCACCTTGTCCTGCTTCTTCTATAGGACACAGGGTCAGAGCCTCAAAACAGACCCAAAACAGGCCAAAAACACCCCAAAACACCCCAAAACCACCTTGTCCTGCTTCTTCTAGGCGATACAGGGTCAGAGCCCCAAAACAGATCCAAAACAACAGGACAAAACCACCCAAAACCACCTTGTCCTGCTTCTCCTGTGGGATACAGGGTCAGAGCCCTGAAACAGACCCAAAACAGGACAAAAACACACCAAAAACCCCAAAACCAGCTCCAAAACCCCCAAACCAACCCAAAACCACCTTGTCCTGCTTCTTCTATAGGAGACAGGGTCAGAGCCTCAAAACAGATGCAAAACAGGCCAAAAACACCCCCAAAACCAGGACAAAACCTCCTTGTCCTCCTTCTGCTATGGGATACAGTGTCGGGGCCCCAAAAAAGACTTAGAACAAAAAAGCCCCAAAACCACC
>NW_026637870.1:0-3348 GCF_028554395.1 Pezoporus wallicus | reverse complement strand
TGTTATGATAAGAAGCATTTGGGAACCAGATTCTGTTCTCATAGTTGGTTTTTACTCCTTCGTTTTTTTTTCTGAAAAATCAACACCTACTACTAATTAAGCCCTGAGAAATTTTCCATTTGGATGCTCCTGCTTAGAGAAGCTGTGAAGTAAATGAGGTTGAGTAGAACAACTAATTGAACCCTTCAGAGACTGTCAGACCTGAGGCCTAATAAGCACCTTGTAATCTCAGTGGAAGTAATTGGCCTGCAGCTGCTGAAGATGCTGAGGCTGAGTTTTAGGGGGAAACAAAAAAAAAAAAGAAAAAAAAAAAAAGGTGAAAATGTTTTGAGCATGAATTACTGAGTCCAGGTCATGCAGTCAGGTACCTGTGCTTATAGAATAATTGATGACAGAGAACTTGCTAACAAATTAAAATGAAGGCTTATATTGAAACAAATAATATGAAAAGCATGTAGCTGTGTGTAGGGCACATAGAAATGACCTTGTTTTGCAAAACTTTACTTGTCTCTAATTGTTATATGATAATCACAGCAGCAATGAGCTACGCACCATTTTTATTCTGATGCTCTAGAATCAGGGTCATACTTATAATAGCAACTCATCTGAAGCAAAATATCCTGGAAAAATACCAGAGAACTGTGGAACAAAATGTATTAAAAATTTCTGTCTCTTATGATAACTCTGCAGTAGCTGACACCTGCAGAGCTTCATGTCTCAGAGGTCACCAGGAGTGGAGCAGCCTGCAACCACCAGTGGCCATCAATTTACACAGCACAGTGTGAAGTATTGCTCAAGACTGCATCTGAACCAGTCAGAGTCACACATAAAAGCCTTTCATTCTCCAAGGCAACCTCTTTCTACAGGTTTTTGAGGATTCTCTTTGATGTATATCATTTAAAGTGATGAAGTGTCTGGTAGCTTTACAATGCTCTTGTATTTTTATTTAGCTCCTAAAGGTTGTTTCCCCTCTTTTGCATTAGGAAACAGTGCTTTACTTGAAAGCTAGCGGATATTCAGATTAATGAATATTCTTCTGAGTGCAGGCATGATCCGACAACATCTGAAGCACATTAACAGCTTGTGGACCACTTCTTTAAAAGGGTTCTTGGAGAACCACTGCAATCATGGCCAATATACTAGAGTATCTGCTTTTAGGTGATGCTTTGTGTTGGTTTAAAGAAGGGTGAATCTATGTGTTTAGACACACTCTTATTGTGCAGTGAATTACAGAGCACCTCATCTCCAGTAAACTGATTTTCTGGTACTGTGGGTCATGGGCTGGTGCAGATGATGAACTGTCTCCTGCTTTTTACAAGATTCCCTCTTGTAATTTCATGGTCAGCTGTGGGGGAGAGGTCTGGGCTGAGGATTTCTGGAGAGAGGAGCAGTCAGAGGTTTCTTCTGTTTGATGTTTGGGGTGACCAATGCTTCCCACTGTCCTCCGCACCCTTTGTCTATGCATGGCCAGGCTTTTCCACCTCACTAGAGCAGGGAGGAGAACGCATTCTTTCTAAGACCCTCTCTATCGATACTTTTACACTAGGTATCTACTCTTGGTTTCTTTCTTCAAAGCCTCTGGGTGGACTGAGCCTTGCATTGGTAAGATAAATGTTTATTACAGCATAGTATGGCCAGGGACTCTTTATAGTTCTTTACTGAGCAACTGGTTAGCTTTTCACAGGTTGTCACAGCTAATCACACAAAGCTGCAAGTGTCTGAAGGATCCCTCCCTGTACATGTGTGTGTGACAGAGAGAAGAGGAAGAAGAAAGTGGTGGGGATAGAGGGAAAAATACAGTAGAAGGATTTTCCTTAACTGGTTGTGGGGTTTTTTTGGTTCTATGTGCCAAAAACACCCCAAAAAAAAAAACAAAAGAAAAAAAACCAAACCGTGACAAACAAACAAAACCAGACCAAACAGTAACTTATAGAAGAAGTGACATCATTACTCTGTTTTCGTTGCTGGTGTGCGTCATTCAACAGCTGGTGTCTCTTCAACATCATTTTGAGGCCAAGTTACATCTCACAGAGCAATGCGAGAGCTGCTATGTGGGAAGCAGTCCTGTGCTTCATACACTGAGGCTTATTGTCCTCCAGTATGTGTTTCCATGTGTTCTTCTTTCTGTATGCTCTTTCCATATCAATAGTACCAGCATTTCATATTTTGCTATTCAAAAGAGCTAATAGCCATATGTCTGTATAAAAGTATATATATACACATATAAATATGCAAACATAAATATATATATATTGTATAATGCCTTGATTCCATTTTGTCAATTTAATTGATTTGGTAGGCCTCTAGTTTAATAAAGCTGGATCTTTAGCATAGCCACTAAATTTATTCCAACATGGTTGAGATTCTGTCTTCATTACCCAAAGAGCATGTCTTAAAATATGGAGAGAACATTTGAGACAAACTTTAAATTGTTCTTAGAAGTCCAATAAAATATTAGAAGTATAACTTTAATATTTTACTGCAGTCATATGAGTTCACAGTATTCCCATTATAGTTTTTAATTTATTCACTTTCGTTATGAGAAACATCTATACATAATCCACATTTATTGTGAGTTCACAGATGAATGGGATTCATTTTACCCTTATATATTGCAGTTTTAACATAAATATTTGTTGCAATTTGTACAACCTGTCCTTGAATACTACTGGGGAAGAGAATATTTGAAAATATGAATTTCACCTCTACTTTATCAGGGTGTAATACATGAATATAAATATGTATATACATGCATGATCTGTAATAAGTTAATTTCTATAACCCACAGTGTTAGAAAGGAGTTTAGGTGAGTGAAGCCTGTAAAAATGGCAACCTATTCCACAGTTTTATATTGTAAAAATTACCTTATAACATTTCTTCATGATGTTTTTGACCTTATCATTTTCAAAGAAACGCAAATGCACATATTTTTGACACTGTGTAGACAATTGTATGGATCTGGTTCATTAGAACAGGAAATTAAGAGAGAAGAAAACACTGCTGTGCTCTTAATTATAGAATTATGTAATGGTTTTAGAAGGGAACTTTAAAGGTCATCTAGTCCAACCCCCCCTGCCATGAGCAATAACATCTTCAACTACACAGGTTGCCCAGAGGCCCGTCCAACCTGACCTTGAATTTTTCCAGGAATGGAGTGTCTACCACCTCTCTGGACACCTGTTCCAGTGTTTCACCACGCTTATAAAAAAAGTTCTTCCTTGTATCTAGTCTAAGTTTACTCTCTATTAGTTTAAAAAGTTACCCCTTGTCCTGTCACGACATGGCCCTGCTAAAAGATTTGTCTCAATTTTTCTTAAAAAAAAACCCTTTAAGTAGTGAAAGAACAAT
>NW_026637869.1:0-33925 GCF_028554395.1 Pezoporus wallicus | reverse complement strand
AGACCGACCCGGGAGACAGTCAGGGTCTGGAAGCAGAGGATATAAATCTGGCTCGGATTCAGGGGATTCGGGGGCTGATCCTGCGCCGAACTCAGGGTCTCCGTTGCTCGTAGCTGTGTCTTTCTTATCAGATGTATCTCGTTCGGTATGTAGCCATCTGCGGACCTGGCTCCTCCGTGACTGAATTAAATTTTTTTTTTTTCACTCTAGAGCATAGTGTGTTGGAGAGGCTCGTGGTTCCTTTAAATCTCCCGCTAGCGCATGATCCCTATTTTCTACTGCGTGCTTCACAGTGGCGCCGCAATCGATCCGGCGCCGAGGCACCGCCCTCTTTCTTTTGGATTCCTCGACTTTTATCATACGTATCCCTTCTAATATACTTTCTCTGTCCTTTTCAAAGTCCCTACTTTCGGAACTGGGGTGGTGGGAGAGCAGGGGTTCCACCTCCTCTGCGGCACCTTCTGATGGAGGGGGAGAAAAGGAAGGGGGGGGTGGGAAACCCTGTGGTCCCGCGAGTTGGGGGGGGGGAACGAGTTGTAATCTTGCCCCGGTTTCAACCAACCGGGGACGTCTGTTCCTAGTTTCTCCGTTGCTACCGTGGCAGTTTTCTTTTCTGCCTTGTATCTTTTTATACAGTTCATTACTTCTCTCCGTGGTTTACCGAGTTTCTTTGCCTTTTTATAATCATTAAGCACTGAGTCAAATAGTTCATCACCAAACTTTCGCCACTCACTCTTCTCAAATATTGTATTAGGATCTGCAAAAAAAATCTCTTAGCCTTCCCTACAGCCAGTAGACCTGCTAGCTGCTTTAGAGTCTCAGGCTCAATTCCCTGCTTTTATAAAAAGCACTGTAAAAAGTTCAGGGCTCAGTTCCCCGCTTTTATAAAAAGCACTGTAATAAGTCCAGGGCTACCTCTCGGTCCATTTTCATGGCGGCTTTTTCCAGATCGTCTTCTTCTGGATCGTCCTGTAACCTCGGTCTCCGGATCGGCCTCCCGACGCAGCAGTGTCTGCTTCACCCCAGCGGCGGATTCCTTTCGGTTAGTCCAAGCACCCGGGCCCGTCACGCCACCGCAGCAGCATTGCCCGCACTTCCCGGCCGCTGCCGGCGGCGCTGCTCACTCGCCGTTCCGGGTCCCCGTCGACCGGGGCCCTGTATCCCGGGTCCCCGCTAGTCGGGGCCCTGAATCCGGGTCCCTGTCGACCGGGGCCCTGTATCCCGGGTCCCCGTCGACCGGGGCCCTGTATCCGGGTCCCCGTCGACTGCGGCCCTGTATCCCGGGTCCCCGTCGACCGGGGCCCTGTATCCGGGTCCCCGTTAAACCGGGGCCCTGTATTCCGGGTCCTCGTCGGCCGGGGCCCTGTATCCGGGTCCCCGTTAAACCGGGGCCCTGTATTCCGGGTACCCGTCGGCCGGGGCCCTGTATCCGGGTCCCCGCTAGTCGGGGCCCTGTATTCCGGGTCTCCGTCGGCCGGGGCCCTGTATCCGGGTCCCCGCTAGTCGGGGCCCTGTATTCCGGGTCCCCGTCAGCCGGGGCCCTGTATCCGGGTCCCCGCTAGTCGGGGCCCTGTATCCCGGGTCCCCGTCGGCCGGGGCCCTGTATCCCGGGTCCCCGCTAGTCGGGGCCCTGTATCCCGGGTCCCCGCTAGTGGGGGCCCTGTAATCCGGGTCCCCGCTAGTCAGGGCCCTGAAATCCGGGTCCCCATCGACCGGGGCCCTGTATCCGGGTCCCCGTCGACCGGGGCCCTGTAATCCGGGTCCCCGCTAGTCGGGGCCCTGTAATCCGGGTCCCCAGCGACCAGGGCCCTGTAGTCCGCGTCCCTGTTCGGGCGCCATTTGTAAGCGGCGAGGAGAAGCAGACAGGCCAACCCAATATGGGTGATAAGCAACTTCTACTTTATTTGTGACGCAGTTCACACATATATAGGAGTGGTATTCAGCCACTCCTTCTTGGCATAACAGTATTGGTTAGCCCCCACAGCTTCCTCCACATTCTCCTCCCAGGTCCGGTCTCCGGCCACCTGTGGGGGCCACCCCCTGCCTTGCTTGCACAGTCCTCCAGAACTCTATGGTTCTGCTCTTAGAGTCATTCTGCAACAAAGTACAGGTCCAGGAATGTCTCTTGTAGTGCATATATCAAAGGAAGCGTAGGTTCATGCACTGATCATGGTAAAATAGTACGTACGTTTAAATATAATGGCAGCATGACCTTCAGTATCCCAACAAGCTGAGCACCAATCACTGTTTGGGCACCCCTATTTCATCAGTACAAGTTTATGGATAGTTTTGATCATTAATAAAAAGGGGACTGAAAACTTGGCAGATACATAGCAGATAGATGAATACAGAGCAGGAGGAATGCTGTAAAAATATGATATTTCAAAGCTATCTGCAGGATAAAAATCCTTTAAATAATTTGTTTTTAGCTGCAACATTCCAGGCCTTTGGCTGTAAAGACAACCTATCATGGTTGACAGGTGAGTGGCAACAAAGCTGACAAAGTCTGACAAATGCAATCACAGGATGACAGACCCTGGCAAGTTCAATTACGGATGCAAAGTCAGTTGGGAGGTGGATTCTGCTAATGGTAATATATCCTTAACAGACAGCTCTGGCCATGGACAGCTCTGACCAAACTCCTCTGAGTGACTGACAGGATCCATGGAGGCTTCAGTCCTGTGGCAGGCTGCGAGAGCCTAGAATTGTTATCAGAAGGACCCAGGGCTACCAGGGAGTGCTTTACTGCAAGAGTTTCAATACAACATGCAAAGAAACATAACTAACTCTCAGTGAAACTATTCCAAGTCTCATGAATAGTCTGTGCAAATGAGTAGTTTGTGTTCACTTTCTCCAGCTCATGTAAAACTTCACCCAATGTTAATTCACATTGCTGCAAACCAGCATGAATCTAGGTGATTTTGGCAAAATGCAAAGCCTGACAAGAGGGGGAAAGACTTGGTGGTTCATTTTCGAGGACATGGCCACAGGAGGTGGCAAATGGGCTCCCACTACTTGCAGTAGGAAATCAAAGTGCTCACTGTATAGACACAACACCAAAAGCCCCAAAGCTGAGAGCATTCAGGAGCTCCCACACATACCCTCTACATTGCTTCAGCTGCTCAAGCAAAAACTCATTCTTGTGTTGTACTGATTGCCAGCACCTTGCACCTGCACTTACAGAGATTGTTATATCTCTCTAATTAAAAGGATTTTTGTTTTTTCACTTTCTACTTCTGAATAGATCAGCTATTCTTATTTGATGTGAGAAAGCAAGAAGGGGATGTTATATAGCATATTGTGGCTTCACATATTTCAGTGCAAAGTTACCTAAGAATTTAAGTCATATTTAATCAAAGCATCAGGCTTCCTTGTGCCTTCCTTTTCCTTTTTTAGGTGCAAGATAGAAGTCCTTTCTTGATTTTTGGTTGTTGATTTTTGTGTTCCCAGTCACTTTTTTTACCAAAAAAACTATTTTATATATATATATATATATATATATAAACAACCCACTATGTTTCTAAAGGACTTCTTTGTTCTCTTTCTGGATTTTCCAAAAATATTGTAAAATGACAATGATATAAAAATCACACTGCAAAAAATGTGAGCACTGTGAATGAGGAGACTTATTTATATCCCCTAGCTTATGAAATGCCCGTATCATGTATCCTTTATCCAACAGCAGACTTTTAGCTTCAATCACAAGAGCTAACAATATGCTATTGAGATGACCTCAGGAAACTGTCAGCAGGCACCTTAACTTTTAGCTCCTCCACTATGGGGAGGGTATGCACACAACATACCTGTACCACTCCCACATGGAAGCTGGCAGCGATGCACACATAGCTGTCAATTGTCACAGCAGAATAAAGGGAAACACAAACAGGTCCTCCTCACTAAATTCAGCCTCATACTGCTCACACAGCAAAAACCATTTACTGGTTTTACTGAGAATTTTAATCCTCACCAGAAACTTAGAGCACTGAAGGGTAGCTGCATTTGTGCCTCTGGCCTTCTGTGCTCGCTCAGGAGAATGGAATCAAAAAGAGAGAGAGCTGAGGCACTTCTGGAGATACAAAACTTCTCCATTTTCAACCACTTCTGCTTGAAGGGAAAAAAAAAAAAGTTAGCATATAAAGAAGTCCAGTATTTTCAAGTTTTACATTTATGTGTGTCCTGGGTTCAGCAGTAGCAGTCATTTTTCTCCTTCTTGGTAGCTGGTGCAATGCTGTGTTTTGACTTCCAGCCTGGGAACAGTGCTGGTGATACCAATGTTTTCGGTTGTTGCTAAGTGATGTTTACCCTGACCAAGGACTTTGTGAGGCTCATGCTCTGCCAGGGAGGAGGGGAAGCTGTGAGGAAGCAGAGACAGGACTCCTGACCCAGGCAAGCCAAAGAGGTATTCCATACCACAGCACGTCATGCCCAGGGCGGAGAGGGTAACTGGGAGTTACCCAGAAGGACAGGGGCTTCTGGGTCGGACTCATTTCTTGACCGGTGGTATTGTATTCTCTTCCCTTGTTATTTTCTCTTATTATTGTTGTCGTTGGTGGTAGCAGTGGTGATTTATGTTGTACATTGGTTGCTGGACTGTTCTTGTCTCAACCTGTGGGAGTTGTACTCTTTCGATCCTCCTCCCTGTTCCTCCGGGAGTGGGGAAGGGGAGAGCCCCGGGGGGGGGGGGGGGGGCTCGATTGTTGTCAGCCCGGCACCACTCACTGGGAGTGAGTGAACAAGCTGGCTAGGGTTTAAACCACGACAGTTCTTTTGGCGCCCAACGTGGGGCACGAGGGGTTGAGGTAACGACAGATCTGACCGGATTAATAGTCACTTGTCACAATGCTGATTTATTGGCTCTCAAGGTTGTTCCTCTTGATCTCACAGTTTCAATATATCGTAGCTTACTTCCATCCGGTATTTGCTGTATTAGTGTTTTTCAAGTGTGGGGCTTGGCCTAAGGTTCTTGCTTCATTGTACTTTATGGTAATGACTTGTAATACAATAGAATCATTGATCATGAAACTGATCTGGCTTATGTTCCCAGTGTGGTCACCACTTTTATACTTTGGGAGGTATATAATAGAAGTGCTTAGCAATTACACATCTTTTTTCACCTTCTCAGGTGATCAACCTGTGAAGGAGACATTCTCTTACCCTCCCAGTCCTGCCCCCAGAGCATTTACATTTGAGAGATTACACCAGACTGTTTCCAGCATCATTTGAGAGTTCTGAAGGTTTTGAATGGCCTTTAGGTACCCTTGAGACCTGCCTGCTGATTGTGACGGGGATCACCATGTTGGGACGCATACAGAGTGTGTTTTAACCACGACCATTTCTTCTGATATCAAGAGCTGAGCAGAGTCAGGTTGGGGATTATCTACGGTTAGACAATGATATAGGAGGACCAAGAGATTTTCCCTGAGGCTGGACAGTCATGAGTGGCACGGTGTGATAGTTTGGGCAAGTATCTAGGCCACTGGGCCCCTCCAGTGCTTTGGAACTTCACCACTGAACAAGTGCAAAATTCAGAAAAAATTAGTAAAACAGTTAAATGAGGTGTGTTGTCATCCCGGTCATACCAGAGAGGGACAAATCATGGCAGCGTGGCGGGGCTTGGCCGATGCTTACAGAGCCCTGTTCAACACTATCCAGCACCTTCAAAGGGAAAGAAACGTCTCTGGATCTGATGGCAAAGGGGCATACAACACAACTGCTCTAACTGCAAATACAGCAGCTACAACAACCCTAGTGACAAGTACAGCAGCTACTCAAACTCCGACCCCAACTGAAAGGGCAGCTACTCCAGCTCCAAGCAGAGCAGCTGCACCAACCCCAGCAACAAGTACAGCAGCAACCCAAACACCGACAACAGATACTGCAGCCTCTCCAACCACAGTGATAATGACTGCAGCTAAAGAAGAGGACCAATTTGTGCCAATATTGGTTGCCTCTGTACTCAAGGTGAAAAGCAAAAAAGAGGCAAAAAAGATGAATAATCAAGAGGAAGAAGCAATGCACTTACTACCAGGGACAGCATCAGATTAGGAGTCATTGTCACATGAATCAGAGGAAGAAGAAGAGGTGACTTCTCGGACCTCAACCGAGCTACGGAATATGCAAAAAGATTTATACCTGTCAAACAGGGGAGCACACCATCACCTGCTTGCTCCGATTTTGGGAGAATGGGGCCAATGGTCACGAACTAGAAGGTATAGAAGCCAAGCAGCTGGGATCACTTGCTAGAGAAGGGGGAATTGACAAAGCAATTGCAAGAGAGAAAAAATCCCTCAGTCTTTGGAGGCAGCTCTTGGCAGCTGTGAAAGAAAGGTTTCCATACAAGGACGATGTTATGAGTCGTTCGGCCAAGTGGACTATTCTAGAGAAAGGCATCCAGTCTCTGAGGGAATCAGCCATTGTAGAGATGATCTATCACATCAAGCCGAATAATGGGGATATACCCATAGACCCAGATGAAGCCGAAAGTACACGACCCGTGTGGCGGAAATTTACACAGAATGCACCGTCATCATATGCCCATTCACTGGCAACAGTAACCTGGAATGACATAGTACCACCATTAGTGAATGAAATGATTCATAAACTCTGAGAGTTCAAAGACAGTCTCACCCCTTCCATCATCTCAGCTGTGGAAAAACTCTCCCAGGAGTTCAAACAATTGAGAGATGATCTATCCGATCTATCCAGCTCCCCAGGTGTACCAAGACGTCTCAGCTATTAAGAAGAGTCGTCCTACTGCTCAAGAGAGAAGATATAGGAGGTATACACCATGGGCCACCCTGTGGTTTTACCTCCAGGATCATGGAGAAGACATGACAAAGTGGGATGGAAAACCTACCTCTTCACTGGAGGAACAGGTGCGTGAACTGAAGAGAACAAAGGTCAAGGCTGATCATCCCATGAAGCGAGGCTGGACAGTCATGAGTGGCATGGTGTGTGGGATAGTATGGGCAAGTATCTAGGTCAGTGGGCCCCTCCAGTACTTTGGAATTTCACTACCGAACAACTGCAAAATCCAGAAGAATTAGTAAAACACTTAAATGAGGTGTGTGGTCATTCTGGCCATACCAGAGGTGGACAAATCATGGCAACGTGCGGGGGCTTGGCCTATGCTTACAGGGCCTTGTTCAACACTATCCAGCACCTTCAAAAGGAAAAAAAATGTCCCTGGATCTGAGAGCAAAGCAACAGTCAGCGCAGCTACTCCAGCTCCAAGCACAGCAGCTTCACCACCCCCAGCGACAAGTACAGTCGCTACTCAAACTTTGGCTGCAGTGAACAGCACAGCTACCCCAGCAACAAGTACAGCAGTTGCTCAAACTTAGACAGCAACAGACAGCGCGGCTATCCCAACTCCAAGCACAGCAGCTACACCACCCCCAGCAACAAGTGCAGTCGCTACTCAAACCACAGTGATAATCACTGCAGCCAAACTAGAGGACCGATTCGTACCACTATTGGTTGCCCCTGTACGCAAGAGAAAAAGCAAAAAAGAGTCAAGAAGGGTGAAGCAAGATGAAGAAGGGGTGGACTTAACAGTGGACACTATTGCCCAGGTTATTCACGAGTGTGAAACGTGCTGTAATTAAGCAAGCTAAACGGTTAAAGCCTCTTCGGTATGGAGGACAATGGCTGAAGTACAAATATGGGGAGGCCTGGGGTATTGATTATATCACACTCCCACCAACCCGCCAAGGCAAGCGCCATGTGCTTAACATGGTGGAAGCAACCACCAGATGCCTGGAAACATACGCTGTGCCCCACGCCGCCGCCCAGAACAGTATCCTGGGCCTTGAGAAACGGATTTTGTGGAGACACGGCACCCCAGAGAGAATTGAGTCTGATAATGAGACTCATTTCTGGAACAGCCTTATAGACACTTGGGCCAAAGTGCATGTCAGTGTGTGGGTATATGGTCTTCCATCATAGAGAAGGGCACTCTTACAAAACCTACGACCTGTGGACTTTGCTGTCACCGTCCTAGCTAACTAGGCCGTGCCAGTTAAACCTCAGGTTTAAAGGGTTCTGCGCAAGCTGCGCTTCACCTAAAAAATCCACTGCGCAGGCTGGAAGGGCTTACTCTCACCTCTCTGTATGGACGGGCGAGGGTCTAAATGGTAGGTGACAAGGTGCATGGGAAGCTGCAGATCCAACGTTGCATGTGGGCGGACCAGCGCATGGGTAGCTCGAGTTAGCTCCGGAGTTGACAGTCGTGTTCGGACACTTCCTGATTGGCTAAGCAGCCTTTTTTCCAACCGAATTTGGATATCCCACTTGCCCTTGGTCATCATGCTTGCAGTAAGCGTGGTTAAAGCCCTTCCCAAATCTTTGCTCATGAAGCCAAGCGATCAATCAATATCACATCCCCTACCATGCACCAGCTTTCATGTCTGTGAATGCTGTGTTGAGACATGCTCTGAATAATAAGCGTCATCAAATCTAATCAGATTTATAAGAGGAATTGATTGTTGTGGCAGGAGGAGAGGGTGGAAAATAAGTTGAATTTTAAGTGTTAATTTTTATGCTAATCCACAGTGGCTTCATATGAAGCAATTTTGTTCTGTGCCACAAATATAAAATTGTCCCTTGCAGAGAAATGTCAGCTTGCTAGACCTAAAAGCTGTAATTTATCAGGTATGTTTGTATTAGTAAGCGTCACAGTTGTTAGCAGGCTATACACACAATAGTGCTTCATGCTCCAAGTCTGAGAATGTTTCAGCTCAGTGGCTGGAACATGGGGCATTAATAGATTATCATATACAGGGTGGTCTGTGCCCTGTGGACAAAAGGCTATTTAATACAATTTAATGTCACTCTGAGAAGTAGAAGAAAAATAAAGACGGAATAAAACGGCATCTGTGTGTTCCACAGTGCACTCATGCAAAACCCCTCAGTTTAAGTGGTATGACATTTCTGCCAAGAAAAAGAATAAAACTGGGGCATTATTTTTATAACCTTTTTCCCACTGCAGTATTTTCTAAATGCTATTAAGTGATCAATTTACACAGCCATATGATGATGTCATCCGTTAAGGAGCAGAATGCAGATGACAGCAAAATACTGGTGACAGTGACCTTATTTCAGCATCCTTGGAACCCTGTCAGATTTGCTTCCAGTGTATGGTTTCAAAGAATGTACTTTTTGGACAATATCTAGTTACTGGGTATTGAATTAATGGAGTTAAGGGTTCTGATGCAATTCACATGTAGGTCAATTACATGCACCAACATCTGTTCTGTCACTATCATTTGCATATAGCATTCATATGTTAATGATGACTCTTTTTACTCAAGTAATATATTTAAAAACAAGATTTGCATATCACTTTGGATCAGCATATTACAATCAATTTATCATTTTCTCCTTTTTGTTATGATTTTAAAAGCAATATCTTGAGTGATGGCTGCTATATTTGAGTATGGCTCTTCTTATACAAGAGCTCCTTAGTGGGAAAGTTTCCATTCTGAAGCAGCTTAAAGCCTTATAAATCAGTGATGACACAGTTGGACTGGTGATAATCTATTTAGAATGCCTGATAGCAAATATTGTTGTACAGATTATTAGAGTGGTAACTGTTTTAGCAGCAAGCCTTTCCTTTCTTTGTAAATGGTAAGTTTGAACAAAAAAGTGCTCTCACATGTACTTAGTGTCAGAAAATCTTCTTGCTGGGTCTGGATTGCAAAGGGGAAAATATGGGGAGAAGAACAAAGAGAGTTTCCAACTACTGCCAATATAATAATATCAATCCCAGTTTCTTTAACAAAATAGGACCTCTTAATGGAATTGTGTCTTCAGGTGTAAATAGCATTAAAAGCTGCTTTTTCTCTACTCTGCTCTGATCCAGCACAAGTAGTAAGAAAAAGTGCAGGTTGTCAGAAGTGGCAGCTGCTTGGAATCCTGATAAATCTTTTATTGATCTGATGAAAATGAAACATCCCAGTGCTATGCAGTATTTAGCTTCTTGTCTACAATACGTCACCAGTGGCATTGCTTTGGGATAGATTTCCATTTCACGTACCGGATTTGATTTGATCTTTAACCTTTTCAGTTGAATTTCCTTGACCTCTGCATATTGCTGTGATTTGGTGAATTTGTTACGTTTCACTTTACATTATCTATTTCTATATTTTTTTTTGTGATAGGGAGGTGGGACGCCCCTTTGGCAATCCGTCAGTGCCAACCATAGCTGCACCCTTTCACTGGGTATTTTCTAAGCTGACTGAGAGTCCTTAAAACAAGTATGCAGTTAAGCTTCTAAGGTAAGATTTGCTATATTAGCATACTTTACACCATCTATTAAAGCCATAAATGGATCGTCCTGTTATGCTTTAGGGTCCCTATACTGAAATTCCTTGGTCAAGTGAATCTTTCATCAAGACTACCAAGTGAATCTTTCCTCAAGACTCCTGATAGAAACAGTTCCCTTGCATTCTCCCACAGCCTCTTTCCCCCCTCTCTTTCATTTAAGAACTGAATTTGGGAAGTGTAGGGGCTTTATGTGCATAACAACTGCAGACACAGTCTTATGCCGAGTTTCTGGAGACCCTTCCAACTTCTGAATTAATATACAGATGATTAAACAAAATGTTTGCCTCTCTGTTTCGTATTCATGGATTTATTTATTTTTTTTCCATTTTTTTTTCAGGGAAAGAAATTGGAACACTCAGGGTAACAATGTTAGGTGATCAGGCCTTTGGGGTATAGTAAGGCTGGTATAGTAAGGCTGGGGAGCTATACACACTTTCCTAGCAAATAAACATAACCCATTAAATCAAAAATATTGAGGAACAGTTAACGTATTCTGGTTCTAATAAACCACTGCTATTATTTTGAATAGTTTTGATACAACCAAACCAAAGTGAAGGTTTGAAATAGCTATTCTGAACGCCCAAGCCTAAGTCATAAATTATTTTTCATCATGATTTGTTCAGATAGTAAAACCATACCTCTTTGTCTGACATTACTGAAATGTGGAAAAGGAAAAGTTAAAAATAAAATAAAACATTTAAATCTTTGCTGTTGAGAACCTCAGATAGGTGGCAATGTAGTGAAGTTGATAAAAGTGATTCTCAATTAGACTCTATTTTATTGAGGTATTATTAATAAACATCAGGGTGCAGTGGGTGATAACACTATCCTTGTATTAGATGAGTGGACACTGAAGAAAAATAAAGGCAAGTGGCCTGTAATGAGAAAAAGTAGAAGGATGTGGATAAACTGCAAATAACATGAAAAGCAGAAATATCTCATATTTGTCCTTCAAGCCTGATCCCCCAGCCTTTAGCTGTATAGTTAGAACTATTAACATCTGTATGAAGTCATGAATAAGCTGTAGTTACATGAGTCTGGGTGATATGACTACTTCTGTAGAGAACAGGTAGAATATTTTAATGTGGGGTTTTTGTTGTTTTTGTTTGTTCCCCCCCCCCCCATTTTTTCCCTTTAGCCCAGGAAATACACACTACTCTGTGCATATTCAGTTACTTTTTATAGATCTTTCTCCTAAACCCCCCCCAAAACAATTAATTCCTAATTCCAATAAATTTCCTGAAGTTAACTATAAAAGATATTCATGTACTAATTCAATAGCCTGATATTAGCTGTAATCCATAATGTTATCAGCACTACACTGGTAACAATTACAGTGGCAATGCATAACTACAGTGTGTTTTGAGGGCAGAGTTTTAATAAGGTAGGTGTTTAGTTCCCTGCAACATATAAAACTGGTGATTTTGACTTCAAAGCTGATTGGACTGGAAATCACAACAGTTGCCAGTAAGGTTTAGAAAGCGTGTGCCAGGCGAGGGAATCATTGTTCAATGTATTTACCCTCTGGAGAGGTAAAACACAGATGGGGGAGTTAGGATCCTTCTAACATTTAGCTGATACATTAGTGGTAGCAATTCTGCTTCAGGGATGTTCAAAGTAGTTCATCTACCAGTTGGGAATCATTATGGGCACTAGTACTGTGGATTAGATATGATAGAACAACAAGGGATCGTGGAAGTATTGCGTTTCTCCCCCCTTCCATAGACAAATGTTTCATAATCTTTGAAGCCTTTTAACAGCTACATCTGTCTAAAGAAAAATGTGGTTCTGGATTAATCAGATGTTTTCAATACACGTAGTACCTCTCTTGAGGTAGGATTTAACTGTCAAAGACAAATATGAACTGGTAATATGTATTTTGATCAAAATTATGTAAAACATAATCTCTTCTTTACATAAAAAGTAGTAGTGTTACTGTGTGCATTCTTACCAGTCAGTTGATGTGAGAAAAGATTGCTAAAGCATTTGCATTTGTATTTCTATACTGGGTAAGCAAATGCAACATTAGATCTTTGGGATTGTTTTTATGCTATGAGAGATAAGGTTATGCTTAAAAACAAAAATTCAGGATGGAGGAAGTGTGATCACACTTTGAGGAAAGGAAGAGCATGGTCAAAAATCAGGAGAAAGTATCTCTGTTTCTGATGAGCTTTGCTCAGTTATTATCACCCAATTACTTTCACCCTAGCAATCTCACCTGGGCATACATTACATTTTTCCTGTGTTTCTTTTTTTTCTATCGTCTTGAAGTTAAAACGTTTTCCAAAATGTACAAGCAAACAGCTAATTTTATTGCACTACTGTCTGCATGCAGTGAAATGAAATATTATTAGTTAGATGAAAATTAGCTAGCTGAAAACTTTTCAGTCAGTAGTTAATTCACTCCCAGAACTGCATTCATATAGGTTTGAAACAAAATTGACCTTGTTTATGTAATCTGTATATACAATAAGTTCCTGATTCAGTAACAAGCTACTCAACAATGTAGATTTCCTGAGACCCAGGAAAAGAAGCAAAATCTAGTATTCTCCTGAATAGACCCATCACCTGCTCATGTTCTGAAGTTCCTTCATTCAGAAGGAGCAAAATTAGCGCAGGAGACAAATTCCCCATGTTATGCAGAAGACAAAATCCTCATGGTTGGTTGTAGAACTCCTGAACAGAGAGTTTCAGGATCAAGGAGGGGTAGACCTCTTGTCACTCTGCCTGGTGTCATTCCCCATGGCTGCTGTTTTCTGAGTCTAGGAAGTTTTGGAGCTGCACCTCAGAACAGACACTCAAAGATTCATGTGACCATGGACCCTCTCTGGGCTCTGCACCCACTTATGCACAAGGAACATTTGCACAGTGGGATTCCACTTTGCATGGTGGATGTTCACCTTTTTATTCCCTGCTGTTCATAGCTGTGGCTGAAGGCAACTGAATTATGGCTGTTTCTCTGTCAGAAGACTACCAGTGGCAGAAATGCAGTAGGATTTATCTTTAGTGCAGAAGGGCCCTGCCTGAAGGCCCAGGCTGGGTAGGTGCTGTATATCTACAGCTCTCCTTGATAGCTGTGCAAGCTAAAGTTGATCTGTATCTCACAGAACTGCCTTCACTGCAAAGAACCCGAGCATATATGCAAGCTTTTGGCTTTGCTCTGAAGTGTCTGAGGCTGTTCTGTGGTATGCTGAATACTCACTTATACCTTCAAACTGGAAAGGTTTGATGGCAGAGTGAAACAACTAGAAATCCACAGGAATTAATTTACCTATTTCATTTTACATGCATATGTATTTTATTTTGGTAAATTTTTTTACTTTCTGCTTTTAGTTTAAAAAAAAGACCTTTTGTCTTTAAATTAGTATATCTTTCTTTACTGAAATGTGTAGCAGGAAGATGAATTTCTCTCTTCAGAAATGTCTCAAGGTAATGAAAATGCCGCTGTTGGGTTCAGTCAGTATTTACTGCATGTTAGCGAGTGATGTGCCATTAACAAATATACTGGCTCGGACACCTGCATTTTCATTGTGTGTGTATGGAGGAAGAGAAGCAAGTGGCTCTCTCTTCCAGAGTGACAGCATTACAAATTGGAGGAAATGTGTCTTGTTGAATCTGCACCCAGATGGAGATGGACTTGAAACAACAGTGCTGACAGGTGTGAATCCTCTCACCTCATCTTAATGGGGTGTTAATTAAAAACTTAGTTATAGAATCATAGAATCATAGAATAATTAGGGTTGGAAAAGACCTTAAGATCATCTAGTTCCAACCCCCCTGCTGTGGGCAGGGACACCTCACCCAAGGCCTCGTCCAACCTGGTCTTGAACGCTGCCAGGGATGGAGCGTTCACAACCTCCCTGGGCAACCCATTCCAGTGCCTCACCACCCTAACAGGAAAGAATTTCCTTCTTATATCCAATCTAAACTTCCCCTGATTAAGTTTTAACCCATTACCCCTTGTCCTATCACTACAATCCCTAATGAAGAGTCCCTCTCCAGCATCCCTATAGGCCCCCTTCAGATACTGGAAGGTGGCTATGAGGTCTCCACGCAGCCTTCTCTTCTCCAGGCTGAACAGCCCCAACTTTCTCAGGCTATCGTCATACGGGAGGTGCTCCAGCCCCCTGATCATCCTCGTGGCCCTCCCCTGGACTTGTTCCAACAGTTCCATGTCCTTTTTATGTTGAGGACACCAGAATGGCACACAATACTCCAAGTGAGGTCTCACGAAAGCAGAGTGGAGGGGCAGGATCACCTCCTTTGACCTGCTGGTCACACTCCTTTTGATGCAGCCTAGGATACGGTTGGCTTTCTGGGCTGTGAGCACACACTGACGGCTCATGTTCGCTTTCGTCTTCCACATGAGCATCACATGGATGCTCCAATGCTGGGACAATGGGGCCGACGGTCACGAAATAGAAGGTAAGGAAGCCAAGCAGCTGGGATCACTTGTTAGGGAAGGGAGAATTGACAAAGTGATTGCAAAAGAGGAACAAGCCCTCAGCCTTTGGAGGTGGCTCTTGGCAGCTGTGAAGGAAAGGTTTCCCTACAAGGATGATGTTATATGTCACCCAGGCAAGTGGACCACAATAGAGAAAGGCATCCAGTACCTGAGGGAATTAGCTATTCTAGAGATGATCTGTCGTCAGACAGATGCCGGGAATGCACCTGCAGATCCATATGAAGTCATCCCGTTCATCAGTGGGCCTACATTGCCTCTGGTGTTAGTTTTATCTGCCATGTATTTGAAAAAGCTCTTTTTGCTGTCCTTGACCCTTCTCGCCAGGTTTAATTCTAAGGAGGCCTTAGTCATCCTAGCTGCCTTCCTACATCCTCTAGCAGCAGCCTTATATTCCTCCCAAGTGGCCAGCCCCTCCTTCCATGACCTGTAAACTCTCCTCTTCCACTTGAGCATACCCAGCAATTCCCTATTTAGCCACGCAGGTCTCCTGGCCCTCTTCCTTGACTTCCTACGTGTTGGGATGCTCTGATCTTGAGCTCGGAAAAAGCAGTCCTTGAATGCCAACCAACTATCTTGGGCCCCTTTACCTTCAAACAGCCTTGCCCATGGGATTTCCCCTAGCAATTGCTTGGAAAGGCCAAAGTTTGCCCTGCTAAAGTCCAGGGTTGCAATTCTACTTGCTATTCTACTGGTCCTACCACACAAGATCCTGAATTCCACCATCTCGTGGTTGCTGCAACCAAGGCAGCCCTTAACCCTTACATACAAGATACCTGCTTGTTGTGGGATTTGGAAATTGGTAGGTTTCTTCTTTAGGTTTGACAGGTCTGGGTCATGTAACTAAGAAACTTATCATGAGTTACTAATGGTAAGCCTGGTCCTGTTTCTCTTCTCCAATGAGAAACAGTGGGATATCTTGAGACCTTTGTTATGGTGAGCATCGGCTTCTCACAGGAGTCTTTTGGGAGAATATCTTTAATATTCAGAACATGTTCAGAAGAGGTTTATCAAAGCAACTCAGAGAAGGTCCCTCAGCTGGTGCATCCCTCTTCTACTTTGGACTACTAATTTTACAAAGCAGGGGTGTATGACCTGGAGGGACAGATTTCCCAGATCTCAGCCTACCACTTAAATTTGCCTGCCAGTCCATCAGGAACAGCTTTGTGTTAAGACACTGTGAAATGAGTTATTAGGGGTCTTTACCTGTCCCATCAGACAGCACCTTTATGAGTTCAGGCACAGCAGGTATTTGCTTTAGTCCTAACTGGGCCAATATCAAATGAGTAACATCTCTTGATATACGATGAGCCTTCAGGAAAAGACCATTTATTCAGAAAAAGTAATAAACCAGTTGTCCTGGGTTCAGCAGTAGCAGTCATGTTTCTCCTCCTTGGTAGCTGGTGCAGTGCAGTGTTTTGACTTTCAGCTCGGGAACAGAGCTGATAGCGATGTTTTGGTTTGGCCAAGGACTTTGTGAGCCTCATGCTCTGCCAGGGAGGAGGGGAAGCCAGGAGGAAGCAGAGACAGGACACCTGACCCAAACTGACCAAAGAGGTATTCCATACCACAGCACGTCATGCCCAGGATGTAACTGGGAGTTAGCCGGAAGGGCTGGGAGTCTGCAGGGTTGGAGGAGTGTCCGATGTATACCTCAAGGGGATTTGATTTTAGGGGAAAACAGCCAGTGAACTCAATTGTATGCTGTTGCCTGCTGTGTAATGCTTTTATAGCCCATCAACTAGATGTCTCCAGGTCACCAGCGACTGGCCCTGACTTCCCTCCAGCCATCATCCCAACAGAGAATGAACTTGGAACATCATGGACCGAATGGACTCGGCAGCATTATAGGGATTGGTCCATGCACTAAGAAAATGATTTTTTCCTCTTGGTCTGTATGTATATGGATGTATATATATGGGAGAGTGATGGTGTATTGAAAATGTGGGATCTGAGCACGACGTGAATGGTATGGAATAAGGGGTGGATAATGTCCTGGGTTCAGCAGTAGCAGTCATGTTTTTCCTTTGTGTTAACTGGTGCAGTGCTGTGTTTTGACTTCTAGTTTGAGAACAGTGTTGGTGAAGCCGATGTTGTCGGTTGTTGCTAAGTGATGTTTACCCTGACCAAGGACTCTGTGAGGCTCATGCTCTGCCAGGGAGGAGGGGAAGCTGTGAGGAAGCAGAGACGGGGCGCCTGACCCGGGCTAGCCGGGGAGGTATTCCATACCACAGCACGTCATGCCCGGGGTGGGGGGTAACTGGGAGTTACCCGGAAGGACAGGAGCTTCCGGGGGGAACTCGTTTTCTTGGCCGGTGGTATCGTATTCTCTTCCCTTGTTATTTTCCCTTATCATTGTTTTAGCTGATAGTAGCGGTGGTGATTTGTTGCTGGACTGTTCTTCTCTCAACCCGTAGGAGTTGCACTCTCTCGATCCTCCTCCCCGTTCCTCCGGGAGCGGGGAAGGGGAGAGCCCCGGTGCAGGGGGGGGGGGGGAGACGGACACGGACCTTGATTGTTGTCAGCTCGGCACCACTCACTGGGAGTGAGTGAACAAGTTACCTGACTGGGTTTAAACCACGACAGTTCTTTTTGGCGCCCAACGTGGGGCACGAGGGGTTGAGATAAGAACAGATCTGACTGGATTGATAGTCACTCGTCACAATGCTGATTTATTGGCTCTCAAGGTTTTTTCTCTTGATCTCACAGTTTCAGTATACCATATCTTACGTCCATCCGGTATTGGCTGTATTAGTGTTTTTCAAGTGTGGGGCTTGGGCTAAGGTTTTTATCCCATTGTACTTTATGGTAATGACTTGTAATACAATAGAATCATTGATCATGAAACTGATCTGGTTTATGTTCCCAGTGTGGTCACCACCTTTATACTTTGGGAGGTATATGATGGAGGTGCTTAGCAATTACACATCTTTTTTCTCCTTCTCAGGTGCTCAACCTGTGAAGGAGACATCCTTTTACCCTCCTAGTCGTCCCCCCAGACCATTTACATTTGAGAGTTTTGAATTTTTTGAATGGCCTTTTAATGCTGTTGAGACTTGTTTGCTGATGGTGATGGGAATCACCATGCTAACACGCATACAGAGTGTGTTTTGCCCACTACTGATTTCAAGAGTTAAGCAGATTCAGGTTTGGGTCTTGTCTGGGGTCAAACGACGATGTAGGAGGACCGAGAGATTTTCCCAGAGGCTGGACAGCCATGAGTGGCAGGGTGTGTGGGATAGTATGGGCAAGTATCTAGGTCAGTGGGCCCCTCCAGTATTTTGGAATTTCACTACCGAACAACTGCAAAATCCAGAAGAATTAGTAAAACACTTAAATGAGGTGTGTGGTCATTCTGGCCATACCAGAGATGGACAAATCACGGCAACGTGCTGGGGCTTGGCCTATGCTTACAGGGCCTTGTTCAACACTATCCAGCACCTTCAAAAGGAAAAGAATATCGGCGGATTTGAGGGCAAAGCGACAGTCGCTACTCAAACTTTGGCTGCAATGAACTGCGCAGCTACCCCAGTAGGTAAGGAGGTATCGGTCGGTGCTTGGTTGGGCTGAGGGGGGCAAGTTATCGGTCGGCTGGTGGTGAGGTGTTTTATTCCCTTGTTATTTCCTTTATCATTATTATCATTAGTGGTAGCAGTAGTGATTTGTGTTATACCTTAGTTACTAAACTGTTCTTATCTCAACCCGTGGGAGTTGCATTCTTTTCGATTCTCCTCTCCGTCCCTCCGGGAGCAGGGGGAGGGCAAGAAAGGGAGGGAAGTGAGTGAACGAGTTGCCTGACTGGGTTTAAACCACGACACCAGTGTATCCTTGGAAATTCTGAAGTTGTGAGGAAGAAAACTGAGAGTTTGAGTCTGATAATGAGACTCATTTCTGGAACAGCCTTATAGACACTTGGGCCAAAGTGCATGTCAGTGTGTAGGTATATGGTCTTCCATCATAGAGAAGGACACTCTTACAAAACCGAAAATTGAACGGTACAATGGGCTGTTAAAAACTACACTGAGAACAATATGTGGTGGGACTTTCAAACATCTGGATACACATTTACCAAAAGCCACCTGGTTGGTCACCACCAGAGGGTCTGCCAACAGGGCTGGCCCAGCCCAGTCAGAACTTTTCCATACTGTAGAGGGGGACAAAGTTCCTGTGGTGCACATGGTGCAGTGATGAAAATGGCTCTAAGGGCCTTATTGTTCTATTATTTCATGCAGGCCAGCTGCCTTTGTTTATGTCGCTTATCTTCTCCTGCCACAGGTTTTTACTCCAAAAATACTATTGCAATACAACGTTAATATTTAAAAAACAAAGAGGCGGCAGATTGTCATTTTTGTGTCAGTCTCAAACTACAGAACTGTTAAGCAGTTCTGGTTTGGTATTTAGAAATAATTTAAGAGCCATATTCAGACACTGCCTGCATTCTAACATAATGGCTGAACATTTGAATCAAGCAAATATACAACCATCCTGACATCACTTATGATATTTAGATAGGTCAGTTAATGGAAGTCTTTACCAGAATCAATACCATAACAGCTTCCTGAAATGAAAATGATTTTTTACACAGAATGCTGTGAACAATAAGTACAGAAATATTTCGCCTTTGTATACAGCACAAAGGAACTGGGATTTGAAATTAAGCAATTACAGTTTTTTTGCAAAGTAATACTACAGCTGATTATTAGAAATAAACACATACAAAAGAAGCACTTTCTAATAAATAGCTGGAGAATATTAAAATTCCACAATCCTATTATTCCTTTTTTTCTGACTTTTTTAACAGCTATTTTATCTGCTTGTTTGGTTATGATGTTGCTCTTAAGGATTAATATTGATGATTGTTGCCAACAATGGTTAAATATTGCAAAAAAACCCCACTTTTTATGAAAGAGATGTAGCCATATCTGACTGTAAGTAATTTTAGTTATGACTGCTGCTTTGACTTCTTTGATTGATTTATGAAAAAAGCGATGTTAAATACCATTATTATTCTTATTTGTATTACGGTAGTGCCTGGATGTCTTGGCTGATATTTGGCCAGATTTGAATCTGGGACCCTGCACTACAGCTAAGGAGACAATAGCTTCCTAGTACAAAAGAAGAAAACAGTCTCTATCCATAGAAGCTCAGAGCTGTCAGCTCTGATCCCACGAGCATTTATGTTTCTGAACAGAGGAATCCACCAACATAGCCCCATTGACTTCTGTGAAACCACACACCAGGCTAAGTTTACTTCAGGGTTTACAGAAACAAGTCAGGTTTTATTGAGTGAGTAGCAAGAGGTGTGCAACTTAAGGTGGAAAAAGTGTGGAATAAAGGGAAAAAAAAAACAACAAGGCCAAAGAAAACCAGGATGCTGCTGGTCGAAGTTCAACGTAGTGCTACCTGGTTACAAGTCAAGGTTGCTTTCCCTTGTTTACTTGGTATAAACATAAAGGAAACATCAATGATAAAGAGGTTTTCAAACACTTTATTCCATCACTTTGACTGTAAATGCTGTCAGAGCCAGAGCTTGACTAGAACCTGAGGTGTTAATGGTGCATTTCTTCGTCAATTAATAAACAAAAAATAAAAAAAATGTAGTTCCAGTTTCACAGGTTTAGCTTTACCAACAATGGGTGAGAGTACTGACAACATGCCTGTCACCTCAGATCTGCCCAGTGACTGAAAGCCTCCATAAAGGTAAGTCTTCCCCAAAATGCCGTCTCCCTGATCAAAGACACACTGTTGTTAATCACAAAGCACACAAAATCCTGAAAACACAAAAATCCTGAAAACATCCAATTGAGTAAACAAGCCCTAGCTGCTTTTTAATGAGTTTAACTGATAATCTCACATAAACATGGAACTGCTTGAAGTGTCTGTCTTATGCAAGGCAGTATTGAGAGGATTTAATGTTTTCCGCAGCCTACACAGCTTACAACAGTACACATGCCACAGGTGTGGTACAACCTAATGTATAGTAGTTTCTCAGCTATGACCATTCCCCTACTGTGGACAGAACATAGATTTTTCTTAATGGGATCTAGGAGCTTGCTAAAGTAGCCATCTGCTCTGTGTCTAAGCCCCCAGCTAGTTTATATGCAAATAATAATAAACTTTCTATGACAGCAACACATTCTATTATTGTATTCCTTGCTCAAACCAAAAGTGGCCCATTTTTACTTCAGCTATGTTCATGGATGACACCATGGGATTTGTCCCTTCCCCAAACTGTAAAAACATTATAAAAAGATACAGGCACATTCTTAATTGAGTTTTGTGTTGGTTTCCAATAGGATGATCTGCTATTTTATGATACAGGCACACAATATTATAAGCTCATCAGTTGGGAATGCACTGGGAAGTTGGATTTTTATTCATGCTGATTTACCAGCACAAAGCAACACCTAGTCACAGTCACAAAATGAGGTGCTGACAATGGCCTTCTAACAAATTCTGTGTGCTAAAATCATAGGTACTAAAAATCTTTCCTCCAGTTAACCCACTTGTGCATTCATTTTAAGAAATAGCATTTAATTCTGGCATTAAATAAAATTGTTTACAGTATGTAGTAGGTGTGTTGTTGGAACTATGATAGTCTACTCTAAGAACAAGTGTTACACAGAGATGTAATAACATTTACCAGACCAGCCAATATAGTTGTGGAAAAAAGAAACCACCCCAAAACAACAAAACCCACAACAATAAAACAACAAACAGAACGTTTGGGGACCAGAAAAAGGACTTGTTTGCTCTAAAATGTAGAAATTTTTTCCCTGCAGAGACATTTGTTGGTTTACTAAAATTTTACATCTCTATAAACTTTGGCTTTCTGAAAATGCATTATAAAAATAATTGCAAAATTAACACTTAAAACCCCCAAACAAACCAAACAAACAAATTGCTAGAGCTTACACTGTGACTTCCTTGAAGATCAGAAAAACCTGCCATGACTGGGCTGTATCCATTGCTTCATAACTTATAGTGAACTACTACTTTCAACCTTAGCTTATGAAATCCTATTGAAATTAACTCTTGTAGCTTAGGCTGATAAAAATAACAGCAACAAGGCACTAAAACACTAATAAAAATAACAAGGTCACATATATGGACATGCATATAGCTGCTGGGCATAGTGCATAAGTAAGTTCAGGTGCAAACCATAAAACACTGTGGTGTGTACATTAAGCACAGGCAACTACAAGAAAAGAGTTGTCACATTTCAAAAATATATATCCTCCCTACATCTAATTAGTCATTTCACTTAAAATTATTCCAATCCTAATTGTAGAGGAAAAATCACTTTTAGAGCAAAGTTTACCAAAGCCTAAGAATTTTTGTAACAATGGCTCTAATTCTGCAAGAAAACCTTGCCAGCTTACACAGGACCTTCAAGACTTTCCTATATTATTTATCTACATTTCATATATAGCATCCTCACCTTACAGACAGACATTTTCAAAACAACCCCTTAAAAAAGGGTACTTCTGTTTTCATGTTACTCCCAGACAATCCTCAGCAAGAAACAGACTTAGACTGAAAAATCCTCCCATGCAGACAAACCAGTCCAGGCACTATATAGCTGTCACAAGGCTGACAGCTTACTATATGGAGGAGATCATACCTTCCCACAGAACATCCCATAGGAAAAACTGGGAATCCCACAACAAGCAGGTATCTTGTATGTAAGGGTTAAGGGCTGCCTTGGTTGCAGCGACCACGAGATGGTGGAATTCAGGATCTTGTGTGGTAGGACCAGTAGAATAGCAAGTAGAATTGCAACCCTGGACTTTAGCAGGGCAAACTTTGGCCTTTCCAAGCAATTGCTAGGGGAAATCCCATGGGCAAGGCTGTTTGAAGGTAAAGGGGCCCAAGATAGTTGGTTGGCATTCAAGGACTGCTTTTTCCGAGCTCAAGATCAGAGCATCCCAACACGTAGGAAGTCAAGGAAGAGGGCCAGGAGACCTGCGTGGCTAAATAGGGAATTGCTGGGTATGCTCAAGTGAAAGAGGAGAGTTTACAGGTGTCGTGGTTTAAACCCAGTCAGGTAACTTGTTCACTCACTCCCAGTGAGTGGTGCCGAGCTGACAAAAATAGAGGTCCGTGTCCCCCCCCCCACCAGGGTTCTCCCCCACTCCCGGAGGAACTGGGAGGAGTATTGAAAGAGTGCAACTCCCACGGGTTGAGACAAGAACAGTTGTCGTGGTTTAAACCCAGTCAGGTAATTCGTTCGCTCACTTCCCCCCCTCTCTTGCCTTCCCCCTGCTCTTGGAGGGACGGAGAGGAGAATCAAAAGAATGCAACTCCCACGGGTTGAGATAAGAACAGTTTAGTAACTAAGGTATAACACAAATCACTACTGCTACCACCAATGATAATAATGATAAAGGAAATAACAAGGGAACAGAATACAACACCTCACCACCCGCTGACCGATAACTCGCCCCCCAAGCCCGACCAAGCTCCGACCGATACCTCCTCCAACCCTGCAGTCTCCCAGCCCTTCCGGCTAACTCCCAGTTACATCCTGGGCATGACGTGCTGTGGTATGGAATACCTCTCTGGTCAGTTTGGGTCAGGTGTCCTGTCTCTGCTTCCTCCCGGCCTCCCCTCCTCCCTGGCAGAGCATGAGGCTCACAAAGTCCTTGGCCAAACCAAAACATCCTTGTTATCAGCTCTGTTCCCGAGCTGAAAGTCAAAACACTGCACTGCACCAGCTACCAAGAAGGAGAAAAAATGACTGCTACTGCTGAACCCAGGACAACAGTCCAGCAACCAATGTACACAAATCACCACCGCTACTATCAACTACAACAATGATAAGGGAAAATAACAAGGGAAGAGAATACGATACCACCGGCAGGGCCCCTCTAATGGTCGTCACAGCTTTGGACACTTAAGTCATGGTGAAAGGGATTATTCTTCGTTATCACAGGAGCTGGAGTAAAATCAGCTCTTCCATTCCATCTGGGAAACTGCTCACCAGAGACTGAAGCCGTAGCTCTCATGGGACGATCAGTCTTGGCCCTTGCTCCCCTCTTCAGTTCACTCACCCGTTCCTCCAAAGCTGAAGTAGGTTCTCCATCCCACTTTGTCATGTCTTCTCCGTGATCCAGCAGGTAAAACCATAGGGTAGCCCCCGGCGTATACCTCCTGTATCTCCTCTCTTGAACAATAGGACGCCTTTTGTTAATAGCTGAGACGTGTGTTGGTACACGTGAGGAGCTGGATAAATCAGATAGATCGTCCCTCAATTGTTTGAGGTCCTGGGACAGTTTTTCCACAGCTGAGATGATGGAAGGGGTGAGGTTGTCTTCGAACTCTCGGAGTTTATGAACCATTTCATCCACTGTTAGTGGTACAATGTCATTCCAGGTTACTGTTGCCAATGAATGGGCAAATGATGACGGTGCATTCTGTGTAAGTTTTCGCCCCATGGGTCGTGTACATTCAACTTCATCTGGATCTATAGGTGTATCCCTGTTATTCGGCTTGATGTGATAGAGCATCTCTACAATGGCTGATTCCCTCAGAGACTGGATGCCTTTGTCTATAGTAGTCCACTTGGCCGAACGACTAGTAACATCGTCCTTGTATGGAAACCTTTCTTTCACAGCTGCCAAGAGCCGCCTCCAAAGGCTGAGGGACATTTTCTCTCTTGCGATTGCTCTGTCAATTCCCCCTTCTCTAGCAAGTGATCCCAGCTGCTTGGCTTCTGTACCTTCTAGTTCGTGACCATCGGCCCCATTGTCCCAGCATCGGAGTAACCAGGTGATGATGTGCTCCCCTGGTTGACAGGTAAAATCTTTTAGCATATTCCGCAGCTCGGTTGAGGTCCGAGGTAGAGAAGTTACCTCTTCTTCTTCTTCTTCGTCATGTGATGATGACTCCTGATCAGATTCTGGACCGGGTGGTGAATTCATTGGTTCTTCATCTCGCTTCACCCTTTTTGCCTCCTTTTTGCTTGTTCTCTTGCGTACAGGGGCAACCGATATTGGTACGAAGTGGTCCTCTGGTTTGGCTGCAGTGATTATCACTGTGGTTTGAGTAGCAACTGTACTTGTTGCTGGGGGTGGTGTAGCTGCTGTACTTGGAGCTGGGGTAACCGCGCTGTCTGTTGCAGTTGAAGTTTGGGCAGCTGCTGTACTTGCTGCTGGGGTAGCTGCGCAGTTCATTGCAGCCAAAGTTTGAGTAGTGACTGTTGCTTTGCCCTCAGATCCAGGGACATTTTTTTCCTTTTGAAGGTGCTGGATAGTGTTGAACAAGGCCCTGTAAGCATAGGCCAAGCCCCAGCACGTTGCCGTGATTTGTCCATCTCTGGTATGGCCAGAATGACCACACACCTCATTTAAGTGTTTTACTAATTCTTCTGGATTTTGCAGTTGTTCGGTAGTGAAATTCCCAAATACTGGAGGGGCCCACTGACCTAGATACTTGCCCATACTATCCCAAACACCCTACCACTCATGGCTGTCCAGCCTCAGGGAAAATCTCTCGGTCCTCCTACATTGTCGTTTGACCCCAGACAAGACCCAAACCTGACTCTGCTTAACTCTTGAAATCAGTAGTGGGCAAAACACACTCTGTATGCGTGTTAGCATGGTGATTCCCATCACCATCAGCAAACAAGTCTCAACAGCATTAAAAGGCCATTCAAAAAATTCAAAACTCTCAAATGTAAATGGTCTGGGGGACGACTGGGAGGGTAAAAGAATGTCTCCTTCACAGGTTGAGCACCTGAGAAGGAGAAAAAAGATGTGTAATTGCTAAGCACCTCCATCATATACCTCCCAAAGTATAAAGGTGGTGACCACACTGGGAACATAAACCAGATCAGTTTCATGATCAATGATTCTATTGTATTACAAGTCATTACCATAAAGTACAATGGGATAAAAACCTTAACCCAAGCCCCACACTTGAAAAACACTAATACAGCAAATACCAGATGGACGTAAGATATGATATACTGAAACTGTGAGATCAAGAGGAACAACCTTGAGAGCCAATAAATCAGCATTGTGACGAGTGACTACCAATCCAGTCAGATCTGTTCTTATCTCAACCCCTCGAGCCCCACGTTGGGCGCCAAAACGAACTGTCGTGGTTTAAACCCAGTCAGGTAACTTGTTCACTCACTCCCAGTGAGTGGTGCCGAGCTGACAACAATCAAGTTCTGTGTCCCCCCCCCACCGGGGTTCTCCCCCACTCCCGGAGGAACAGGGAGGAGGATCGAGAGAGTGCAACTCCCACGGGTTGAGACAAGAACAGTCCAGCAACCAATGTACACAAATCACCATCGCTACTATCAACTACAACAATGATAAGGGAAAATAACAAGGGAAGAGAATACGATACCACCGGCAGGGAAGACGAGTTCCACCCGGAAGCCCGTGTCCTTCCGGGTAACTCCCAGTCACCCCCCACCCCGGCCATGACGTGCTGTGGTATGGAATACCTCCCTGACTAGCCCCGGTCAGGCGCCCCGTCTCTGCTTCCTCCCGGCTTCCCCTCCTCCCTGGCAGAGCATGACCCTCACAAAGTCCTTGGTCAGGGTAAACATCACTTAGCAACAACTGAAAACATCGACCTCACCAACACTGTTCTCAGGCTGGAAGTCAAAACACAGAACCGCACCAGCTAGCACAAAGGAAAAAAAAAACATGACTTCTACTGCTGAACCCAGGACAACTGGTCATGGAAGGAGGGGCTGGCCACTTGGGAGGAATATAAGGCTGCTGCTAGAGGATGTAGGAAGGCAGCTAGGATGTCTAAGGCCTTCTTAGAATTAAACCTGGCGAGAAGGGTCAAGGACAGCCAAAAGAGCTTTTTCAAATACATGGCAGATAAAACTAACACCAGAGGCAATGTAGGCCCACTGATGAACGGGATGGGTGCCCTGGTGACAGAAGATACAGAGATGGCAGAGTTACTAAATGCCTTCTTTGTCTCTGTCTACTCTGCTGCAGGCAGTCCTGAAGAGCCCTGTACCCCTGAGACCTCAGATGAAGTCAGGTCAACGGAGCGGTTTGCGTTAGTCGATGAGGAATGAGTTAGAGACCAGTTGAGCAATCTGGACATCCATAAATCCATGGGTCCAGATGGGATGCACCCGCGGGTGCTGAGGGAACTGGCGGAAGTCATTGCTAGACCACTCTCCATCATCTTTACCAAGTCTTGGGAAACGGGAGAGGTGCCTGAGGACTGGAGGAAAGCAAATGTCACTCCAGTCTTCAAAAAGGGCAAGAAGGAGGACCCGGGTAACTATAGACCGGTCAGCCTCACCTCCATCCCTGGGAAAGTGAAGGAACACCTTATCCTTGGTGACATCTTAAGGCATATCAAGGATAAGAGGGTTATGAGGGGCAGTCAACATGGCTTCACCAAGGGGAAATCATGCTTGACCAATCTCTTAGCCTTTTATGAGGAAATAACACAGTGGATGGATGATGGCAGAGCGGTGGATGTGGTCTACCTTGACTTCAGCAAAGCATTTGACACAGTCTCCCACAGCATCCTCACAGCTAAATTGAGGAAGTGTGGTCTGGATGATCAGGTAGTGAGGTGGACTGTGAACTGGCTGAAGGAGAGAAGCCAGAGAGTTGTAGTCTATGGGGCGGAGTCTAGTTGGAGGCCTGTAACTAGTGGAGTGCCTCAAGGGTCAGTACTGGGACCAGTATTATTTAATATATTCATCAACTATTTAGATGAGGGAATTGAGTGTACTATCAGCAAGTTTGCTGATGACACTAAGCTGGGAGGAGTGGCTGACACGCCAGAAGGCTGTGCTGCCATCCAGCGAGACCTGGACAGGCTGGAGAGTTGGGCAGGGAATAACTTGATGAAATATAACAAGGGAAAGTGTAGAGTCCTGCATCTGGGCAGGAACAACCCCAGGTTCCAGTATAGGTTGGGGAACGAGCTGTTAGAGAGCAGTGTAGGGGAGAGGCACCTGGGGGTCCCAGTGGACGACAGGATGACCATGAGTCAACACTGTGCCCTTGTGGCCAAGAAGGCCAATGGCATCCTGGGGTGTATTAGAAGGGCGGTGGTTAGTAGGTCGAGAGAGGTCCTCCTTCCCCTCTACTCTGCCCTGGTGAGACCGCATCTGGAGTATTGTGTCCAGTTCTGGGCCCCTCAGTTCAAGAAGGACAGGGACCTGCTGGAGAGAGTCCAGCGCAGGGCAACTAAGATGATTAAGGGAGTGGAGCATCTCCCTTATGAGGAAAGACTGAGGGAGCTGGGTCTCTATAGTTTGGAGAAGAGGAGACTGAGGGGTGACCTTATTAGTGTATATAAATATATAAAGGGGGTGTGTCACGAGGATGGAGCCAGGCTCTGCTCAGTGGCAAACAGTGATAGGACAAGGGGTAATGGGTATAAACTGGAACACAAGAGGTTCCACTTAAACTTGAGAAGAAACTTCTTCTCAGTGAGGGTGACAGAACACTGGAACAGGCTGCCCAGGGAGGTTGTGGAGTCTCCTTCCCTGGAGACATTCAAAACCCGCCTGGACACATTCCTGTGTAACATTATCTAGGTGTTCCTGCTCCGGCAGGGGGATTGGACTAGATGATCTTTTGAGGTCCCTTCCAATCTCTAGCATACTGTGATGTCCAGTAAGTCTGAAGCATTTTTAGCACACACACACTGCTTTAACATGCACAATGAGGCTCACATAGCTGGGATGCAAAGCATTTCTGTATCAACCACACACGCGCAACAGCTTTTGCAAAGAAATATCAGATCTGCCAGCGTGAGGTTACATCTGGTGCTCCATGTCTCCAGAGAGAACATGGGTACATTAGGCAAAACCTACCACTCCCAGACCATGCAAAAGTCCTGGAGCTATCCTGTTCAGAATCAGTTCAGGAGTACACTGCAAGATATACACATTCTCTAAAATGATTATTTAAAATAGCATAAAAATATACTGTATTTCAGGCATTTCTGAAGAAATCACGCTCAATCTAAATAAGCCATATATGACAGCTGTGTATTTGTAAATACACATATGTAAATGACACCACACATCAATAAGCCTAACACTTAAGTAGTAATTTAAAAGACAGAATACATTTCCAATTTTTAGAAATAAATGCAGTAGGTTCTATTATATTACACATTAACAACATAAATATTTGAATATACTGCAAAATGTATGTGTTCAAAGACTCCTGTTTGTGTGCTGTGGACAACTGTCTTAACAACAATGTTTATGCGGTCATAACTAAGTTTTTAATTAATTTCCCGACGATTGAAAAAAGGGAAATATAACAGAAACATGGTCGAAAGAAATGCACTGCACAAGTACATGACATGGGGGAGGTAGTTAGGGGCTCTGGAGCTCAGATAGTCTTTTCATCAATTCTCCAGGATACAGGGGAGGACCTAAAAAAAGCTAGGAGGATGAGCCAGGTTAATAAATGGTTAAAAGGGTGGTGTCATAGTCAGGGGTTTGGGTGTCCTGAACACGGGACCCAAGTCTGTAGGCCAGGTCTGGTGGGGGATGGTGGAGCTGGTCTGATGATAAAGAAGGGGAAGAGTGGTTTTGGTAGGAGGCATGCCAGACTGGCCAAGGATGCTTTAAACTAGATGTGTTGGGGGAGAGGGGCATCATTCCATTCCAACACACCCAGTCAGCTGCCAGAACCTATAATAAATGCTTGGAGCAATGTAGATGTATCCCAGCCGCTCCAGCCAATGAGCCGGCTTCAGTTGGAGCTCAGCTCAGATGCCTCTATACAAATGCCCCTAGCATGGGGAACAAACAAGCGGAATTAGACTGGAAACAGGGAAATAAAGGGAAATAAAACCCCCATTTTCAAGAAGGGGAAAATGGATGACCCAGGGGACTGCAAACGAGTCAGTCTCGCCTCTGTGCCTGGCAAAATCTTGGAGCAGATTCTCCTGGAAGGCATGCTAAGGCACATGAAAATCAACAAGGTGCTTGGTGACAGCCAGCATGGCTTCACTAAGGGGAAATCCTGCCTGACCTGTTTGGTGGCCTTCTATGATGTGGCTACAGAACTGATGGAGAGGGGTAGAGCAGTTGATGTCATCTACCTGGACTCGTGTAAAGCGTTTGACACTGTCCCATACAACATCCTTGTCTCTAAATTGGAGAGACATCAATTTGATGGATGGACCACTCGGTGGATAAAGAACTGGCTAGATGGCCACACACAAAGAGTTGTGGTCAATGGCTCAATGTCCGGCAGGAGACCAGTAACGAGTGGCGTCCCTCAGGGATTGGTGGTGGGTCTGGTCTTGTTTAACATCTTCGTCGCTGACATGGACAGTGGGATTGAGTGCGCCCTCAGCAAGTTTGCCGATGACACCAAGCCGTGTGGTTCGGTTGATACCCTGGAGGGAAGGAATGCCATCCAGACGGACCTCGACACGCTTGTGAGGTGGGCTGATGCCAACCTCATGAAGTTTAACCATGCCAAGTGCAAGGTCCTACACCTGGGTCAGGGCCATCCCAGGCACAGCTACAGGTTGGGAACAGAATAGATTCAGAGCAGCCCCATGGAGAAGGACTTGGGGGTGTTGGTTGATGAGAAAATGAACATGGGCGGGCAGTGTGCAGCACCACTGAATTTGTCACTGCTGAGCTCATCTGTTTTCATCAAAGTTCATTCTTTGTTGGGGTGACGATCGAAGGGAAGTCAAGTTCAGTAGGTGATGAGCTGAGGACAGTACTGAGAGACTCCTGCTGCTGCTGCCAGCTTTTCCCATGCTGTTATTCTCGGCTGATGATCATGACAGCTCATATCTTCTTTTCAAAGCCCAGAGTGGTGGAGATGGGCATTTAGCTGATCACTCCTTCGCACTCCAGTCTGCAGATCAGCTTATGGATGGGAAAGAGGGAGTCTCAGTTATTGTGATATTGCTGCCGGTATACTGTTGTGGTCACGATTGGTGCTTGTTCATCGACCTTCAGCAGCCCACAAGAGAAGGATCCTCTGAGAGAGCAGGTAAGGTGGACAGCTGCTTAATTTCCTCCATCTCCAAGGCAGCTATACCAAAAGCCTATCAGTAGCCTTCTGAGTTTTTGAAGCACCCTCTCTTGACGGTCATTGTTGCCAGTGAGTGGGCATATGATTTACAATCCATGTAAAGTTCTGCCACATGGGTTGTGTACATTTGACTTCATAGTTCCAACAACACACCTACTACATACTGTAAACAATTTTATTTAATGCCAGAATTAAATGCTATTTCTTAAAATGAATGCACAAGTGGGTTAACTGGAGGAAAGATTTTTAGTACCTATGATTTTAGCACACAGAATTTGTTAGAAGGCCATTGTCAGCACCTCATTTTGTGACTGTGACTAGGTGTTGCTTTGTGCTGGTAAATCAGCATGAATAAAAATCCAACTTCCCAGTGCATTCCCAACTGATGAGCTTATAATATTGTGTGCCTGTATCATAAAATAGCAGATCATCCTATTGGAAACCAACACAAAACTCAATTAAGAATGTGCCTGTATCTTTTTATAATGTTTTTACAGTTTGGGGAAGGGACAAATCCCATGGTGTCATCCATGAACATAGCTGAAGTAAAAATGGGCCACTTTTGGTTTGAGCAAGGAATACAATAATAGAATGTGTTGCTGTCATAGAAAGTTTATTATTATTTGCATATAAACTAGCTGGGGGCTTAGACACAGAGCAGATGGCTACTTTAGCAAGCTCCTAGATCCCATTAAGAAAAATCTATGTTCTGTCCACAGTAGGGGAATGGTCATAGCTGAGAAACTACTATACATTAGGTTGTACCACACCTGTGGCATGTGTACTGTTGTAAGCTGTGTAGGCTGCGGAAAACATTAAATCCTCTCAATACTGCCTTGCATAAGACAGACACTTCAAGCAGTTCCATGTTTATGTGAGATTATCAGTTAAACTCATTAAAAAGCAGCTAGGGCTTGTTTACTCAATTGGATGTTTTCAGGATTTTTGTGTTTTCAGGATTTTGTGTGCTTTGTGATTAACAACAGTGTGTCTTTGATCAGGGAGACGGCATTTTGGGGAAGACTTACCTTTATGGAGGCTTTCAGTCACTGGGCAGATCTGAGGTGACAGGCATGTTGTCAGTACTCTCACCCATTGTTGGTAAAGCTAAACCTGTGAAACTGGAACTACATTTTTTTTATTTTTTGTTTATTAATTGACGAAGAAATGCACCATTAACACCTCAGGTTCTAGTCAAGCTCTGGCTCTGACAGCATTTACAGTCAAAGTGATGGAATAAAGTGTTTGAAAACCTCTTTATCATTGATGTTTCCTTTATGTTTATACCAAGTAAACAAGGGAAAGCAACCTTGACTTGTAACCAGGTAGCACTACGTTGAACTTCGACCAGCAGCATCCTGGTTTTCTTTGGCCTTGTTGTTTTTTTTTTCCTTTATTCCACACTTTTTCCACCTTAAGTTGCACACCTCTTGCTACTCACTCAATAAAACCTGACTTGTTTCTGTAAACCCTGAAGTAAACTTAGCCTGGTGTGTGGTTTCACAGAAGTCAATGGGGCTATGTTGGTGGATTCCTCTGTTCAGAAACATAAATGCTCGTGGGATCAGAGCTGACAGCTCTGAGCTTCTATGGATAGAGACTGTTTTCTTCTTTGTACTAGGAAGCTATTGTCTCCTTAGCTGTAGTGCAGGGTCCCAGATTCAAATCTGGCCAAATATCAGCCAAGACATCCAGGCACTACCGTAATACAAATAAGAATAATAATGGTATTTAACATCGCTTTTTTCATAAATCAATCAAAGAAGTCAAAGCAGCAGTCATAACTAAAATTACTTACAGTCAGATATGGCTACATCTCTTTCATAAAAAGTGGGGTTTTTTTGCAATATTTAACCATTGTTGGCAACAATCATCAATATTAATCCTTAAGAGCAACATCATAACCAAACAAGCAGATAAAATAGCTGTTAAAAAAGTCAGAAAAAAAGGAATAATAGGATTGTGGAATTTTAATATTCTCCAGCTATTTATTAGAAAGTGCTTCTTTTGTATGTGTTTATTTCTAATAATCAGCTGTAGTATTACTTTGCAAAAAAACTGTAATTGCTTAATTTCAAATCCCAGTTCCTTTGTGCTGTATACAAAGGCGAAATATTTCTGTACTTATTGTTCACAGCATTCTGTGTAAAAAATCATTTTCATTTCAGGAAGCTGTTATGGTATTGATTCTGGTAAAGACTTCCATTAACTGACCTATCTAAATATCATAAGTGATGTCAGGATGGTTGTATATTTGCTTGATTCAAATGTTCAGCCATTATGTTAGAATGCAGGCAGTGTCTGAATATGGCTCTTAAATTATTTCTAAATACCAAACCAGAACTGCTTAACAGTTCTGTAGTTTGAGACTGACACAAAAATGACAATCTGCCGCTCTTTGTTTTTTAAATATTAACGTTGTATTGCAATAGTATTTTTGGAGTAAAAACCTGTGGCAGGAGAAGATAAGCGACATAAACAAAGGCAGCTGGCCTGCATGAAATAATAGAACAATAAGGCCCTTAGAGCCATTTTCATCACTGCACCATGTGCACCACAGGAACTTTGTCCCCCTCTACAGTATGGAAAAGTTCTGACTGGGCTGGGCCAGCCCTGTTGGCAGACCCTCTGGTGGTGACCAACCAGGTGGCTTTTGGTAAATGTGTATCCAGATGTTTGAAAGTCCCACCACATATTGTTCTCAGTGTAGTTTTTCAACAGCCCATTGTACCGTTCAATTTTAAGGCTGTTCCAGTTTTGTAAGAGTGTCCTTCTCTATGGCAACTCGTTCACTCACTTCCCTCCTTCTTGCCCTCCCCCTGCCCCGGAGGGACGGAGAGGAGAATCGAAAAGAATGCAACTCCCACGGGTTGAGATAAGAACAGTTTAGTAACTAAGGTATAACACAAATCACTACTGCTACCACTAATGATAATAATGATAAAGGAAATAACAAGGGAATAAACACCTCACCACCAGCCGACCGATAACTTGCCCCCTCAGCCCAACCAAGCACCGACCGATACCTCCTTACCTACTGGGGTAGCTGCGCAGTTCATTGCAGCCAAAGTTTGGAGTAGCGACTGTCGCTTGCCCTCAAATCCGCCGATATTCT
>NW_026637868.1:0-33778 GCF_028554395.1 Pezoporus wallicus | reverse complement strand
CTTGTCAAAGGTTTTTGGGTGGCTCCTTTTCCCCCTGCCTTTCACCACTTGGACCAGCGTGTCCGATGCGTGTCATGTGCAACTGGGGTGTCAGCACAGCAGCGGGAGCAGCTTTTGTGCAAACATGATCAAGGGAGAGTGGCTGCAGCGCTGCATGGGTGGCCGTGGCAAGCTGTGACCGTGGGACATCAGGGGAGATGCAGACCAAGGGGTTTCCATGGGAAAAGGTTCAGCGCTGACAAGGCACTGTCCGATTTCCTGCTCAGCTGCCCGAGGTGCTTTGCATAGGCAGAACCCCTTCCTCCCACAGCATCGCCGACTGCAACCTTGAGATTTCCCTGTGAAAGTGGTGTGGTTGCTTCTCTGGGTACCTCTGTTAAAGGGTGATGCCTCGGGCCATGGGGATGGGCACCTGGGTTACTGTGCCAGAGGGCAGTGATGCACATGGGGTGGCTGCCCCAGAGGGGGTGCTGGGGAGCAGGAACACAGCACTGCCCCTGCGGGGCTGCAGCCGTGGTGCTGGGGCATAGGGAGAGGGAACAGGGCTGGGAATGAGCCCTGGGAGACCTGCCTGAAAGACCTGGGACCGGCACCCTGATTATGGCTCTGGTCTTGTTATGGCACGGACAAGCCCCCGGGCGCAAGGAGCTTGTCCATGGCAAGGTCACTGGTATGTGCGTCCCTTGTAAAGGCTGGTGGAGGGACTTCAAACACCAGAGCTGGTCCCTGCCACAGCGTGAACAGCCCTGGAGCGGGAGGGCGGCTGCTCTGGGTGCAAATCACAGTGTCCCACCTGCAGGGATGGGTCTTGCAGGGTTGGGTGTCTTTCCACCCCTCCTGGAGGCCACCCTAAGAGGGAGGGCAGCAGTGGGTGCAGAATAGCACCCAGGGGCGCGTGCCAGCAGTGCATCCGCTCCACGGGGCCGGGCGCTGAGTACGTCTGCCCCATCACCTTCTCCTCTGTAGCTTGGGCTGGACATGGAAGAGCTGGAGGAAATCGAGGAGGATGCTGGTCTCGGCAATGGTGGTCTGGGCAGGCTTGCTGGTGAGTAAGCCCACAAATGGTCTCATTGCTGGGGAGACGGGGCACAGCCCCAGGGCCTTTGCATCCTCTGCAGGGGGTACCTGAACCAGGGGATAGGGGTTTATTGCCCCAGCCTGTCCAGCATGGGGTGAGAGGTGTTGGGTGGCTGGGCAGTGAGCAGCCGCTGCTGGCCCGGGCTCGTATCCCTGGGGTGCTCCTGCTTCTGGCCATTGCTCTCCATGGGAGAAGGACCCACTGTCTCCCAGGGCTCCCCAGGGAAGTGCCCCTCGGTGCTCTCCTCTCTCCCTGGCAGCCTGCTTCCTCGACTCGATGGCAACGCTGGGGCTGGCAGCCTACGGCTACGGCATCCGCTACGAGTACGGCATCTTCAACCAGAAGATCAGGGACGGGTGGCAGGTACGGGTGGAGGCGCGTGGCCCTCACCTTCCCCCAGCACAGCCAAAGCCCTGAATCTGGCCTCCCCTTAGATCAGGTTGAGATCAGGGTGCACAGACACTCTCTTAGCTTGGAGACTGCAGGAGCTGCCGGTGCTGTGGTGTTTAAAACTTGTCGTGTGTTTTTCGAGCAAGTTTAACGTCTTAAACTGGTGCAAACAGGGATGGAGAGGTCACGTCCGTGCTGTTCACGGGGTGAGGATGGTTTCACTGAGGTTGTACAGGGATGGTGTGGGGAGGTCTGGTGGAGGCCAGATGCAGCCCCCGAGCCCTGCTGTGCTGCCTGATGTCTGCTTTAAAGCATCAGAGGGTGAAAGAGGCTGTTTAGGAAATGCAGTGGAAAATGCGGTGTGCATCTGCAACACCCCTGGCGGGGAGGCAGCCCGGAGTGCCCAGAGGGCCCCTGTGAGCGCTCCCAAAAGCTGTCCCTAGCGCCAGCAAGTGGAGGCCTTTCCTCCTTGGCACAGCATTTCCTGGCTGCTACGTCCTGCTGTGGCTTATCTCCCCTGGCCCTCACACAATGTCCCTGCTGCCCGTAGAGCTCTGACCTGGCCATGCCAAAGGTGATCTCGACCCTGGGCTCTCCCCAGCACTGCTGGGGCAGGAAACAAGTCCTCTTCATTAGCTGGCCTGCAGGCTGACACTGACACTAAGGGGCTGGTGGCATCTTGGCCACAGCACGGCAGTGTTAGCGGTGCCCTGAGAACATTCATTTTGTCCCCACCTCCTCATCCCCGTCCTTCACCCTCTGGCAGGGAGACCCTGGGGTTCAGGGTGGTTGGGGCAGAGACTCCAGGCTCACCCTGTGGCACCAGGGTTCAGGTTTAGGGCAGACGGTCCCCAAAGCCTCATCCCCTTGGTGCAGCCAGAGCCTTTCCCGGCCCCGCACGTGGCACAGCCTGGGGAGGGCCCTGGGGCTGGGTGCCCCCACCATAGCTCCCGCTGCCTCCGGCAGGTGGAAGAAGCTGACGACTGGCTCCGGCACGGCAACCCCTGGGAGAAAGCGCGTCCCGAGTACATGCTGCCCGTGCACTTCTAAGGAGATGGACATTAGGGATGGGGACAGGTTTTGGTGCTCCACATCTGCAGCCAACCTCTGAAATACCCAAAAGCACCTCCGGCAGGTCTGTGCGCAATGCACAGCACGGTACGATGGCTTGAATTAAGCTGCTTCTGGCCCTCGCAAGCCTTTCTCCGTCCCCTGAGTGCTCCTGGCAAACAGCAGGCACTGGGCAGACCTGAGGGAGCCGGGACGTCCCCATGGCAGGGGCTGTGGGTGCGAAGCATGTCCCCACCACGAAGATGGATGCAGCCCTGAGCTCAGTCCTGGAGGAGGGTCTGTGGGATGGGAAGGCACAGGTGGGGCAGGGGAGACCTGGAGGGACACCAGCCAGGGGCACAGCCCAGCCCCAGCTGCCCTGCTGATGTTGTAGGTGGTGCTGGCGCTGCCCTACGATACCCCCGTGCCCGGGTACTTGAACAACACCGTCAACACCATGCGCCTGTGGTCGGCTCGAGCACCCAACGATTTCAACCTGCGTGACTGTAAGTGGCTGCTGGTGGGGTGCCAGCGGGATGGGGTGGAGGGGGGTCCCGTGCCCACCTTATCCCTCTGCTCCTCCACAGTCAACGTCGGAGACTACATCCAGGCTGTGCTGGACAGAAATCTGGCGGAGAACATATCCCGTGTCCTCTACCCCAATGACAATGTAAGTCACAATGCAGGGGGGAGAGCGTCCCTGGTTTAGGGATGGATAAAGAGCACCCAGACAGAGTGTGAAGTGGAGCAACCCCGAGACATTGCAGAAATGCTTTCAGTTGTGTTTCAAGCTGCCTGTAGTGCTTGGGTGGGGATTGCTGCGTCTCACCAGGGCTGCAGTAGAGACGACTGTTCCTGGGCAAATCTGTGCTCAGTGTGGTAAAAGGGAGTAGGGGATGAGAATGTCCTGCTTGCAGGCACAGGGGAAGAAGCTGAAGGGCAGCTCTCCGCACTCTGCAGTCTGTTTTGGACAAGCCCTGGCGGTTTTTTTCCCATTTAACCCTACCCCAGCCTTCCCAGCTGTCAAGGAGAGCTGGGGTACCACAGCTCCAGCGGTGAGCTTGCCTCTTATGGATTCTGTTTTGCACACCAGCCGGTTGGTGTTTTGTGCTGTGCGAACAGCGGCTTTAATTCTTGTCTCAGAATTAGCTCTTCGGTCTTACAGCCCCTGCAGCTTCCCTTCCCTGTCTCCCCAGTACCTTTCCTTGCGGCCAGAATTTTCAAGCCAGGGAGAACAGGTTTTGACGATGTCGGGAGGGACTCAACCTGTTTGCAGTGGCAGGCACATCTCACACCCCTGTGCTGCGATCTGGAAAGCACGGGGAGACGCTGGGGTTAGAGCTGCTGCTAGAACCAGCATAGGAAAAGCAGTGGGGCCTCACACCGAGCTGTGTGGTGCATGTGTGCCGGTGCGGGTCCCGCGTGCAGGGAGGCCCAGGGAGGCCCAGCTCCCGCAGCACAGGCACTGCCTGGGCAGCGTGCTGCAGTGCTTCAGTGCCTGCTCCTCTGCTCGCAGTTCTTCGAAGGGAAGGAGCTGCGGCTGAAGCAGGAGTACTTCGTCGTGGCTGCCACCCTCCAGGACATCATACGCCGCTTCAAAGCATCCAAGTTTGGGAGCACAGACAGTGTCCGAATCGTGTTTGATTCCTTCCCTGACCAGGTACAAGCCCACGTCGCTCTGACATGTACCTTGGAGCTCATTTCAGCACCTCTCACGTGGCCCCCAGGCCTGGAGATGTTTTGCGGACCCTCTCTGGGTACCTGTGCCCAGCTGATGGGCAGTGGGATGCCCACATGTCCCCCACGCATCCCCACATGCCAGCGCTGCTCTCCCCACAGGTTGCCATCCAGCTGAACGACACGCACCCTGCCATGGCCATCCCTGAGTTGATGCGGATTTTCGTGGACATCGAGAAGCTGCCGTGGAACAAGGTAGAGAGACCTGACTCGGCCGCTGGTCCCCTCCGCTTGCGCTCGCCTTCCCGCCAGCCCATGGTGGAGGAGCTGGGGAACCAGTTTTGTAGCTGCTGGTGGCCTGGGGAGTGATGTGGAGTGGTCAGGATGGGTTTAATGGGTATGGACTTGGAGGAGTCGGCTTGGCAGTGCTGCTGACCATGGTGGGAGGACTGTGCATGGGTGCTGGCACCCAGCCTCGCTGCTCAGCACCAGCTCTCCCCTGGCAGGCCTGGGACATCACCAAGCGGACCTTCGCCTACACCAACCACACAGTGCTTCCCGAAGCCCTGGAGCGCTGGCCAGTGGACCTGGTGGAGAAACTGCTTCCCAGACACCTGCAGATCATCTATGAGATCAACCAGAGACACCTGGATGTAAGTCCCTTGGGCAGCAGAGGGACCCTCTCCATGTGTTGTGCTGTCAGGACTAAGGGCTGCACAGACCAATGATGTTGGGTGTGTGGCCAGGTGGTTCTGTCTGCTGTTTTGGGAGGTTGGTGTGCAGTTGCCATCCTGCAATTACTGGCTATTTTAAAGACTTCACGCATTGCTCCAGGGCCTTACCTGTTGGCCTTTCTTTGCTCCCTAAATGCAAAATTTCTCCTGGGAAGGGATGAGGTGGAGGGTACAAAAGAGGTGGAGGTTTGGCCTCCTGGGCTGGCAGCACAAGGCTTTTGCTGGAACAGCTCTGCTGGCCACACGTGCCCAAAACCCCATCTCTGTGACTGTGGGGGCTTGGGATGTCCTTATGTCTGGAGACATCCATGCTGGGGAAGGGCACCCTTGGGAGGGGGTCTGCACTGTCACTTCCAAGTAAAAGCCATCGCTCTGCGTCTCACCATGTCAAGTGCATTGGAGACATCGCTGTGACCCTCTCCTCAGGAGCAATCGGGTGGGAAATCCCTAAATGCCAGCACCCCTCACCGTCTCTCTGGCCTTCTCCACAGCACATTGCATTCCTCTTCCCTAACGACGTGGACCGACTTCAGAGGATGTCCCTGATTGAGGAGGGAGGTACCAAGCGGATCAACATGGCCCATCTCTGCATCGTCGGCTCCCACGCTGTCAACGGCGTGGCAAAGATCCACTCGGAAATAGTCAAGACTCAAGTGTAAGCGTGGTGGCGGGATCGCCCTTGGCTTGGTAATGGTGGTGCCAGGAGGCAAACCTGAAGTTGTCCCCTCCTCGTCCTCACAGCTTTGAGGACTTTGCAGCGCTGGAGCCGGAGAAGTTTCAGAACAAGACCAACGGCATCACCCCGCGGCGCTGGCTCCTGCTCTGCAACCCGGGGCTGGCGGAGCTCATAGCAGAGGTAATGCTGGGGAGGGGGGGCAGCGTGCTGGCCCCCAGCCCTTCCTGACCCTGGGGACACTGCTCCAATCTCAGCCCTTTACATCTTCTAAATGGTGGAGATGTGTTTGCATCTCACCCGGGTGCTCTGCTCCTGCTTCCCAAGCGCTGCTGGCTTGGCTGCCAAGCCAGCCAGGAGCAGCACGCACAGGAAGGCGCCTGCGCGCATCCCACGGTCAGCGCGTGCCTGTGCTCCTGTTGCAGAAAATAGGGGAGGACTACGTGCGGGACCTGAGCCAGCTGACAAAGCTGCACGAGTGCGTGGACGACGACCTCTTCATCCGGGAGCTTGCCAAAGTGAAGCAGGTGAGGGGGTGGCCAGGGGCTGGAGGCAGGGAGAGCGCAGGCTGGCGCTGACATGCTCCCTGCCCTCACCCAGGAGAACAAGGTGAAGTTCGCGCTGTTCCTGGAGAAGGAGTACAAAGTGAAGATCAACCCTTCCTCCATGTTCGATGTGCATGTGAAGAGGATCCACGAGTACAAGCGGCAGCTGATGAACTGCCTGCACATCATCACTATGTACAACCGTAAGCCACCATGCACCCCAAGGGGACAGGCTCCCCTGCGGGTGCATGAGCATTCCTAGGCCCTGGGATGCAGCTAAAACAGAGGGTGACACCTTGCTGCTGTCTCCTCCAGGCATCAGGAAGGATCCTGCAAAGCTCTTTGTGCCGAGGACAGTGATCATTGGGGGCAAGGTGAGTTGGGTCAGGAGTTTTAGGCATTTTGGAGGAAGTCCTTGACAATGCCCTAGGGAAATTGGTTGCAGCTGTCCCATGTGGCTAGGTCCATGAAGCTCGCCAGGAAGGGCTGGGGCAGCACTTGTTGGCTTCGATCCAAGCAAGGCACCGAGTTTTGGGGCGTGCGCAAACATGTGCTGCTTTTGGTCAGGGAAGCCCCTGAAAGCTTGGTGGTGCAACACATGGGTTGGATGAGGTGATGGAAGAAGTCTTGAGGGGGTCCTTCTCTGGGCAGGTGGGCACTGGATGGAGCTCCCCTGGCCAGGCCTCTGGGATCACCTGCGGCTTTTCTCTTAGGCTGCCCCAGGATATCACATGGCTAAAATGATCATCAAGCTCATTAATGCTGTGGCTCAGGTGGTGAACAACGACCCCGTTGTGGGGAGTAAGCTGAAGGTCATCTTCCTGGAGAACTACAGGGTCTCGCTGGCAGAGAAAGGTAGGCCACATGGAGCACGCTGTGGGGAGGGTACATCGGCCCCGTGGCTGTCCACCAGCCCATGGCTCCATCACTGCTAACATTCTTTGACATGATACAAACGCAAAGCTGGTCGCTGTGAGCCCCTTGTGTCCGCGTGTTCTGTTGGCAGTGATTCCTGCTACTGACCTGTCGGAGCAGATCTCCACAGCAGGCACTGAGGCGTCAGGCACAGGGAACATGAAGTTCATGCTGAATGGGGCTCTGACCATCGGCACCATGGATGGAGCCAACGTGGAAATGGCTGAGGAGGCTGGAGAGGAAAACCTGTTCATCTTCGGCATGAGGGTGGAGGATGTCACAGAGCTGGACAGGGAAGGGTGAGGGCTGGGGACACCGTGGGGGTGCTACCACAGGCAGCTGGAGCAGCGTGGTCTCATATGAGCCCTTCCCTGCCAGGTACAATGCCCAGAAGTACTATGACCAGCTCCCCGAGTTGAAGGAAGCCATTGACCAGATTAAGAGTGGCTTCTTCTCCCCAGAGGAGCCTGACCTCTTCAGCGACGTGGTCAACATGCTCTTCCACCACGACAGGTGAGCCCTGGGATGCCTCCATCCCCTGGGTTGGGTTCCCCCACCAAACTCCCGGTGCCTGTGTGGAGCAGCCCCCTGCACCCTCCATCCACCCTCTGGCTGATAATGTCCAATTTTCCAGCTCTGATGATGTGCGTGTGGTCGAGCAATTGATGCTTCACTGGTACAAGAGACGGGTCCGTGTCCAGCACCTTAGCTTGGCCCATTAAAGCCTGGGGTACATTAAGGCCAAGACGCATTTGAGTGCACAGCCCTCACCAGACGATGGATGCTTTTAAGTGTCTCCAGGGCTTTCCCGGCCAGAGCATTAAGCAGCCAAGGGCCACCAGCATCTGCTCTGGAACAATGTCTCCCAGTGTGCCCTCCCAGAGCACACGTGCCACAGCACCCATGGGCTTGCAGGGCTCTGCGCAAATAGGGCTTGGGGAGGGTGAACTTGTCTGAAGTGCTCGTCTTGGAGGCAGCCCAAGATGTGGCAGCCCAAGCCCCGTGTGCTGCAGCCACCGTCCACGCCAGGCTCCCACCTCTGCTTTCCTGCTGCCACCGACTCCTTTCTTTGCTGCTACAGGTTTAAAGTTTTTGCAGACTATGAGGCTTATGTCAGGTGCCAGGAGAAGGTCAGCGAGCTGTACCTGGTGAGTGCCGGCCTGGGGACAAGGCAGGGGAGCTCTGGTGGGGGCACCACATCCCCTCCCCGGGGGTGGGTCTGTGCGTGTACATGGGTTCCTGGTGAGGAGGCTCCTGGATGTGCTGCTGCAGAGAGTCCTCCATCTTAGGGCCAACGTAGCACCCATGGGTGCAAGCCTCCAGCCACAGTCCCACCTCTCTCTTTGCAGAACTCCAAGGCATGGACCAAGATGGTCATCAGGAACATCGCAGCATCCGGCAAGTTCTCCAGCGACCGCACCATCAAGGAATACGCCCGGGACATCTGGCACGTGGAGCCCTCCTACCTGAAGATTCCACCGCCCAATGAGCCCCGGGACATGGCTGAGCAGAGTACACCCAACGGCACAGCAGCATAGGGGCACGGAGCTGCTGGCAGCTGGAGCTGACGGATGTGAGCACAGACGCTGTACAATGGTCTCTGTCTCTGCTGTGTGGTGTCTGTGCTGCTGCTGGCTTTCCTACGGGTGGGGAAGGGGTAATTTTTGTAACTCAAGTGTCGTGCAGAATGCCAGAACTGTTGCCCTGTTGTGTCACTGGAGTCCAAGAGCTCTTTGCTGAAGTCTAAATCAGGGACTGGGCTCGTACCAACGCTAATGCAAAAACTGGGTGTCAGGGCTGAGGTGCTGGGGCTCAGACAGTGATAGGGTGGGGAGCACCACTGGACACAGTTGTCTGAGCCCTTGCAGGTGATGCTGAAGCAGGACCTGGGGTGCAGCTCTTGTCAGTCCTGAGGCGTCAATGCTGGGGAATTAAGGGGTAGTTGCAGTAGGGCTGTGTAACACCCCCCACACACACACACTGCCCCATGTGATGCTCCTGGGCATTGTTTCTATGGTCCTGTCCCAGGAGCAGCAGCCAGATCACAACAGTATCCCCATCCCCCAAGTATCCCGAAGCATCCTTGAGGCAGTGGGCAAATTAGAACATTTTTCAGTAGTTTTTATTACTTACAACAGTAATTTCAGTGCCATAGCAGGTTCCTGGTGTGGATTTGAGTAAGTGCTTGTGGTTGCTGTATGCAGCGGCTGGCATCACTTAATGTTCAAGAAGTCTCTGTAACAAGGTGCAGTAAATCTTACACTGTTATTGCTGACCATCCTGTGCTGTTCAGAGCCTGGTTTCTAATCCCTAGATGGGGGACTGTGCTGTGCTTAAAGCAAAGTTCTGTATGCAGGGCAGAGTAGATGGGACCTCGCTGCAGTGCCACAACCCCATGATAACCAGGCTGAGGACAGGTTTGGGAAAGTGAGGAGCAACTGGAGTTCAAAAATTGATGACAGTGAGCAGTGTAAGAGAGGAAGGAGCAGAGGGAGGACACCTGCATGGCTGTGACAGGGGAGGATGCACCCCTGGAAGAAAAGGCCCAGGCTCATTCTGTACCCCCTGTTTCTGCAAAGCAGCACTTACTTCACCAAGGCAGGCATCTCTGGGTTGAAGGAGATGTAGTCATGGCCCAGGCCCAGCTTTTTGGGAAAGGTAATGAACTTCACCTTGGTTTTGTCCTTGTAGGCACTGTGTGCCGTCTCAAAGAGCTGACATGGGGTGGGATCTCAGTTAGTGGCATGTGGAGAGGACCCCATACCCCCGTTGCATCCCAGGGACAGCCACAACTCTCCAGCCACTTCAGCCCTCCAACCCCAGGCTCAGACGCTGCCCACCCACATTAAAGCCTGTGCACAGGGACCGGTCCCCACCTTGCGTCCCAGGAGAGGAGGCAGGATGGAATCATCTTCTGCGTGCAGGATGAGGAGCGGGCAGGACAGCACCTGCACGCTGTGAACAGCAAGCACAGTGCTGAGGAGTCACCCTGGAACTCATGGGCCCACGGGAGCCCCCCCAGCTCCTGTGAAATCTCTCACAGCAACCCTGACCCCCTGGCACTGCCATTCAGAGTCAGCCCAGCCCATCAATAGCTACAGGTAGCTGCTGAACCGCTGCAGGATGATGCCCATGCCACTTGTCCTGGCATGGCAGCACCAAGCACCCTAAAAGCTTAGACCTGGTTATGGGGTGCTCAGGCTTCAAAAGCTTCAAGTAAAGGCTATTGAGGTGTGTGTGCTGCACTGTGGGTGGGACTGGAGCGTGTAGTGCTCACAAAGAGGATGGTGGTTTGTGGACTTTACGCAGTGATAATACTGGTATCTGAAGCTGTGCAAATAAAAAGCCACTCGTAAAGCATGAGTAAGATGAGCAAACCTAAATCAGGCATTTCATGGTGTGACATGTCCAACCCCCCTCCCCTCGACCAGGTAGTCCCACTACCATCACCCACAGCCCCACAGGGCAGTGGTGCCCATTCCCACCAGACACTCACTTCTCATCACTGCGGAAGAACATGTCAGCCAGAGCAAGCGAGTCCAGGATGAGGTACTCGAAGCCCGGGAACTGGCGGTAGATCTGCCAGGGAGAGAGTTGGGGGGTGCTAAGCTTTGCCCTTGACTGATGCACCCTTTCCCTGCAAAGGGGGGAACACCCAGGTAGCTGGGGCTGCCTCTGAGAGCCCTTGATCTGTAACCATGGTGGGACCCTATGGACTGAAGCCTTGGGCTCACCTTGGTGAGAGGGATGTGTGCAGCTGCCTCACGGATGTTGGTGTAGGGCGATTCCAGGACAACAGCATCAACCTGGACTCCTGAGGTCAGAGTTCAGTGAGAGCAGGCATGGCTGCAGGGGAATTTCTCTCCCCAGGCATCAGCCATGAGACCAAAATGCCCCCTTCCCTCTAAGAAGCATGGGAATGGTCACTTGTCCCTGCTCCAGGAGCTGACCCTGATGCTTTAGCAGACAGTGACAGGGATCCCTTAGCTCCTTAGTGGCCCCCGAATTGTCGCATACCAGGGATGTGCAGAGCCCAGAGGAAAACTGCACAGGGCCAACCCAGCCTCAGTGGTCCTTACCTCGCTCCTCCTGCAGTTTCCTTGCTGCATTTGTGGCAATCCTGTGAAAATAGAGGTGACAGTGACGGGGAGCAGCGATGATGCCCCAGCAGGATGCACAGCACCCTTAACACCCGCTGGGTTTTGCCTTGCTTCCACCAAGGAGCTGCTCTAACCCCTTGTTCATCCCCCAAGTGGCATTGATCTGGCAGCAGTGTCACAGCTCAGGGACTGTCTGCAGACTCCAGTGAGGCAGCACCCATGGGGCGAATGCCCCATCTATTGTCCAGCCCCACACGTACCCTGTCCCCAGGGAGTGTCCCCAGAAGAGGATGATGCTGTTCCCACTCCGTGCTTTGGCCCAGTCATAGAGTGCCAGGACATCTGTGGTGAAGCCGTTCTCCGTAGGGAGCCCGCTGGAGTCCCCATAGCCTGCAGGGGACATGGCTAGGTGTCACAACGCTGGTGAGGCTGGCCTCAGGAGGGTCACTCAGCAAGAGGCAGAGGGATGACTTTACCTCTGTAGTCAAGAGCCAGGATGTGGAAGCCAGCAGCACCCATTGTCTGTTGGAGGAGCAGCACTGTGTTATGCCTGGGTGGAGGTTGCACCGTAGGACCCCCAGCACGGTGCGGTTCACTCTGGCCAGGGTCTCTCTTGAGTCCCTGGGGCCAGTGTGAGCCTTACTCCCAGCACGTGCCAGTCCCCTCACAGGGAATCACTTACCTTCAAGAACTGGATGCGATGCCTTGCAGCTCTGATGGGGAAAATGAGGTTAGAGCTCAGGCAGGGACCCTCAAAGAACCTTCCCCTCCAGCACCAAGGGACCGGCGTGACCTCCTCCCAGGAGGGCAGACCTGGATGCTCTGGGCTGAGTGGGATTTGGCGTTTCCCTTGAACTCCAAGGGACTATCCTTGGCATGTGGGGTCAGACACCGCTGCAGCAGCCCTGGCCAGGCAGCGCTGCTGGCTGCTGCACGGAGTTTGCTAGTTCTCACCCCAGCAGAGATGCTGTGTGGGAGCAGCCTCCTCTCCTGGCAGAGGCAGGGGCGCTCACAGGTACTCACCTGGTCCCCCCATTGCCGTGCAGGTAGATGATCACGGGGTGATCATCGCCAAGTGCTTCCTCGTACCACTTCTGGTCCTTGCCCCGTGCCTCAGCACCTCTGCTGTCTGGCACCGTGTGCCTGGGGGGAGCAGAGCGGGGTTACCCTGGGGAGCTGCAGGACACTCTGGGCACAGTCACCCATCTGTGTCCACCCAGGATGCTGGGGCTGCCCCACTCACCAGATGCCAACCATCACACCCGGCTCGGTTGTGAGGTACAGGTTGATGGTGTTGTTCAGCAGCAGCTCCGGCTGACGAAAGTCAACAAAGAAAGGAAAGGCCACTGAGGAAAAAATCACAGCCATCACTTGGGCAACCCAGGAATCATCACACCCAGCTGCTTTAATGTGTTTGTTCCAAAGCAGAATGTTATTGGTTTTAAATTATTAGCCTGGAACCCCAGGGCCACTCTCAGCCCAGCTCAAGAGTGGGGAAGTGAGCACAGCCCTCGGCCACCTCCTCCCACACAGATTTCTAACCCCACTGGCACTGTGCGTGCCCACGTGTTGCAACTTCAGGCAGTAAACAGGGTGGACAGCACCATGTTATTACAGGTTACAAAACACGAGGCACCAACAGAAATTCCTCCCATACCTCCTCTGCAAGCCCATGGCAAGGGGGCATCAATGGGTGCTGTACCAGTGCCACCCATGCACTGATGCACCCCACCCACATTTCAGGGACCCCCCAACTCTCTTCCTGATGAATCCCGAGCGGGGTGGTTCTCCCAGCCTGGGGCACTCACGGAAGTTCAGGTAGACAAATTTGGTGAGCAGGACAGGGAAGAGGCGGATGAGGATGGGCACAGAGATGTAGATGAGGAGCGGGACCAGGACGATGGTGCGCAGCTGGGGACACCAGCGCAGCCAGCCCCTGCAAAGAAGGCATCTTGTTAGCTTATCCCTTCCCAACCCACAGGCTTTGGGGCACAGCAGAGTGGGGCTTCTGATCCCAACCCCAGTTGTGAAGGCAGGGGCTTGTCCCCTGTAAGGGCCTGAGGTGGCTGTTTGCGTTCCTCTGCCATGGGGAGCTGGTTACCCACATCAGCGTTGTGTTTGGCTTTTGGGCATGGAGCTGAGCTGTCGGAGCAGCCCTACTGTGACACAGCATCATGAGAGGCCATGATCCAGCCCCCTATAGCCTCCCAGAGGAAGAAGGGCAGGGCAAGCACCAGGGCCAGGAGCTGCAAGCCAAACTGGCAATGAGAAGCAGCCCATACTCTGTGGCAACACCCTGAGCTGTGACTGCTGAGCCATGGTCACAGAGGTGTCCCCAAGCCCAGCACCAACAGCCTCTGTGATTCTCCAGGGACAAGGGGGAAATCTGGGGAAGTGGCTTGGGAAACCCACAGCCTGTGGGAGGAACCAATCCCCAGAGCGATGTCCTGCAGTGCCACCAGTACAGGGGAGGGAGTGTGACCACCTCTGACAGCATCATGCTCCCAAGGGCTAGGGCTCACATCCAGCTGCCCCAGCTATGCCCTCTGCAGCAAGCCATTGACCAGCTGAAGCCCCAGCATCCGAGAGGGAGGGGAAAGCCAAGAGCTGCAGCTTGTCCAGCATCAACATCTCTCATGAGCTGATGGTGCTGGGTGATGGGGAAACCAGTTCGGGTGCAGTGCTGGGGGATTAAGAGCAGAGGTTTCTGACAGGCGTCCAAGCACAGCTCACTCCCTGCCAGCGTGTGCCTGGCATCACCATCACTCCTGCTGAAGAGGACTGAGTCCAGTGCCTGCCCTGGCAAGTGCTGCAAGATGCCAAGAAAGGGTTGCAAAAGGGGTGCCAGGGCAGGGTGCCATAGTTCCCTGGGCACCAGCACCCCTCCAAGAAGCCTGACATACAGGATGGCATGAGCAACGATGGAGCCATGGGGAGCTCCTCAAGCCCCAGTCACACCCTGAGACTTCAGACTGAGCAGTCTCACCAGCAGCAACCGGCCAGAGGTGCCCTCACAGCCACTGCAGTGAATGAGGCACTACTCTTGGTCTACACCCAATATTCAAGTGCAGGGGCGAGCGCTCACACCCGTCCTTGCACAATACTTGCTGCAGGTGAGCACTGACGCATCCAGTCCAGGGGGATGTGCCCACTGAGGGGCATCTCTGACACCTGCAATGGCAACAGGCTAAAGAATGGCTTCATGGGGATAGCAAGGTGACACGGGGACACAGCCACAGCATGGCATCATGAGGGTTGGGGCACAACCATGGTATGGGGGATCACGCCCATGGCAGGACCCACATAGAGCCACAGCCACCACGGCTGGTGCAGGGTGGCACGGCCATGCCAGGGGGATAGGCACAGGATCACGGCCTCAGCCAAGTGACAAGGTCACGACGTGGTGACACAGGAGCATGGCCACAGCACAAGGGACAAACCCACGGCACAAGGGCACAGCGGTGGCACACGGCCACAGGAGACGCGGCAGGGAACACGGCCGGGGCTCAGAGCGTGGCCACGACCGGGGACAGCGGGACCCGGCGGACACGGTCCCTGCGAGCGCAGCGGCGGCGCTCGGCAGCGCCCCTACGCTGGCACGGCAGCCCAGGCCGCCGGCACCGCGGCGGGTACTCACCGCCGCTCCTCCCGGGCCCCGCTCTCCTCCCGGGCCCCGCGCTCCGCCTGGGCTCTGCTGTCTGCCCTGGCCCTGCTCTCCGCCCGGGAACTGAACTCCTCCCAGGCCCTGTCGCCGTCAGTGCGGCCGCCATCGCCCCACTCGCGCCGCCGCCGCGACATCGCCGCCGCTTCCGCCGCCTGCACGCGCCACGGCCCGTTTCCATTCAGGCCCCGCCTCAACCACAGCCACCCCGGGGCGGGGCCGAGGCTGCCCCAAGGCTGCCGCCGCGGGCCGGGGGGCGCTGCAGGGACCGCTCAGCCCGGGGCCGCGCGGGGGAGGTGAAGCGCGGGGTGCGCGGGCCTTGCCGAGGGAAGGATCCCGGATAAAAACCCCAAATAATAACAAAAATACAGGGTTGAAACCAACGCGGGTGTCCCCGCTCCTTCTGGAAGGGGAGAAACCTGCTGCTGGTTCCTTTCCCCGTGCGTGTCCCCTGTGTCCTGCTGTGTCCCCTGTGCCATAGGTCTGTCTCTGTGCCGCAGCCTTGCCGAGCTACTGAAGCCATCACCATATGCTGTGGCCATGCTCCTGTGTCCCCTTAGCGTGGCCTTGTCACTTGCTGAGGTCAGGATGCCATACTGTGGCTCCGGCTCCATGGCACCCTGCCATGGGCATGATCCCCCATAGCATGGTTGTGCCCCGACCCTCATGATGCCATGCTGTGGCTGTGTCCCCATGCCACCTTGCTATCCCCATGAAGCCGTTCCTTGGCCTGTTGCCATCCCAGGTGTCAGAGATACCCCTTGGTGGGCACATCCCCCTGGACTGTACGCATCAGTGCTCAACTGCAGCAGGTATTGTGGAGCGCTTGCCCCTGTGCTTGAATGTTGGCTGTAGACCAAGAGCAGTGCTTCCTTCATTGCATGGGTGGCACTGGTAGAGCACCCATCTGATGGCCCCTGCTGTAGGCTTGCAGAGGAGGCATTGAGGTACTTTTTCCATTGGTGCTTTGTGTTGCGCAAGCTGTTGCAACACATGGGCACACACAGTGCCAGTGGGGTTAGAAATCTGTGTGGGAGGAGGTGGCCGAGGGCTGTGCTCACTTCCCCACTCTTGAGCTGGGCTGAGAGTGGCCCTGGGGTTCCAGGCTAATAATTTAAAACCAATAACATCTGCTTTGGAACAAACACATTAAAGCAGCTGGGTGTGATGATTCCTGGGTTGCCCAAGTGATGGCTGTGATTTTTTCCTCAGTGGCCTTTCCTTTCTTTGTTGACTTTCGTCAGCCAGAACTGCTGCTGAACAACACCATCAACCTGTACCTCACAACCGAGCCGGGTGTGATGGTTGGCATCTGGTGAGTGGGGCAGCCCCAGCATCCTGGGTGGGCACAGATGGGTGACTCTGTGCCCAGTGTCCTGCAGCTCCCCAGGGTAACCCCGCTCTGCTCCCCCCAGGCACACGGTGCCAGACAGCAGAGGTGCTGAGGCACGGGGCAAGGACCAGAAGTGGGACGAGGAAGCACTTGGCAATGATCACCCCGTGATCATCTACCTGCACGGCAATGGGGGGACCAGGTGAGTACCTGTGAGCGCCCCTGCCTCTGCCAGGAGAGGAGGCTGCTCCCACACAGCATCTCTGTTGGGGTGAGAACTAGCAAACTCCGTGCAGCAGCCAGCAGTGCTCTGTGGGGCTGTGAGGATGGTGGTGGAACCACCTGGTTGAGGAGAGGTGGGTTGGACATGTCACACCATGAAATCCCTATATTCTGATTTATGTTTGCCCATCTAACTCATGCTTTAAGAATGGCTTTTTATGTGCATAGCTTAACCAACCATCTTGGTACAGAGCTAAGCCTATGTCTGCACACCATTCCAGGGCCCAAGGCCCGTGTTTGGGGATTGGTCGCTTACTTGGTATCACCATCCTACCACATCATTTCCCCTGTGCTCCCTGTGATGACTGCAAGAGCCAAAACCCCCAGTACTGTCGTGTTGGCCACTAGCTTTATTCACGCAAACACAAGGGCAGTGTATTTCCTCAGCAGGCAGAACTAATTCAAAGGCTCCAGCCTGGAAATAAAACAAGGATATATTCTTTTCAAGCATGACTTTGCTAAAACCCTTTCATTGCCTCCCATGTGGCTATGGGATTCCCTAACCTCGAACAGGCAAACTGCTCTGCCTTTCCCCAGCCTCGCTGTGGGCAATGCTGAATTCATGCTGAGTTTCTTGTGCATTTCATCGAGCCTGGTCTCAGTGACACCCTGCAGCAGCAGTGGCAATGTCCCTCAGTGACGCCCCCTCCCTGACGCCCAGCTAGTGCCTAGGTGGGGGCACAGGTTACTTGCTGCTGCTTCCACCCAAACAGCAGAGAATTTTGCTCCTGCTGTGAATCCTTGTGCTCACTTGCACCTGCTGCTCCCCCTTCACAGACCTTCTGTGGCCAGCACAGATGGTGCTTTGCAGCCTGCGGTGGTTTCTTAGCAGACTTTGGGAGAATCCTGTACAAGGAGGAGGGCCTGAACCCCAGCCTCCAGCATCCCTGCACTTTAACCCCACTTCTTCAAGGGCCAAACAATCAGGCCCGCAAAACTCTCCAGCAGAAGACAGAGCTGCCAAATAGCCAGAGACAGAACAAGCCAGAGGCTTGCTTCCGAAAACATGGGGACACCAGATGAAGTTATTGGATACCACTGTAGCTGCAGTGACCTCCTGTGTCTCCAGCACTGCTGTGGGATCAAGCCTGGTTTAGCTCAGCCCCCTGGAAGTGGGCATACCTAGGATGATTCCTGGCAACATGATGAAGGCCAGCTTTGCACGCAGGGACACTCGTTGTGGATCAGTTTATGTGTGGCAACTTGCTGGGCTGCCCCCAGTTGTTGGCCTAAGCAAATGTAAGAGGTATGCAATGTCCTGGGCTGCTCCTTGCTGGCAGTTCCTTGTCCTGGGCTGCTCCTTGCTGGCAGTTCCTTGCTGTGAGGATGTGTTGAAGATGCTCTGTCCTTGCTTTGATGCAGGATATAGTTCTCACTTTGATTTTCAGAGAGAAGAAATGCAAGCATCTAGTAATAGCCCCTTGATATTCTCTAATTAATTCCTGTTTTGCTTCATTAACACTCAACAACAAATCACGTTAGCTTTGCATTGGGAAAACCTAACACAAACTTCCCTCTGAAATCACAAACAGAACTGCCAGCTCTGTTACAGGGATGCCAAGAAAAACACAAGCTAAGCAAGGGTCTCTTGCGTGCCCACAGGTACACAGAGGGGCAAACAAGGTAATGGTGAGAAACTATTTGGGAAAGGCCAGATACCGAGGACTGATCTGCACAGATCTGAAGAGTGAGCTGATGCTGAGCTCCACTCTCTCTCTGTTTCAGGAGAGCCACTTTGGACTCACCCTCTCCTGGTTCTGCTTCAGCTGCACTGCATTAGTCAGCGTGCTGCTGGAGGGCATCTTCCAGGCTGTGTCCCTGGGAGAAGTCCAGGTCCTGCTGCAGCTCTGCACACAGGCATCCTCAGGCCAGGAGTACTGCACATACATGGTGCAGCTGCGCTGCAGGCTGCTGGTCTGAGCTGAGCAGTTTCCACATCCTGCTCTGCGCGGCAGTCTCCCTTGGAGTCTTGCAGTCGAGATGATACTGATGGAGTCTGGCTGCTGCTGGGATCTGAACCCTGGCAAGAAGGCCTTGAACTTTGCTGGTGGCTGGTTCATGCACACGAGGGTACAATAAATTCCTCCCCATTGTCCCTCATGGGGCAGTCCAGGGCACTCAAAGTAGCAAGAAACTCAGCCCCAGCTCTAAAGCCTGTGGCTCGCTGAGATCCAAATGGGATCTTCAGGACACATCCTCTCTGGTGCACTCGGAGGCAACCTAGGGATAGAAGTTAGCACAGTGCTATCTTCATGCATCTGCGCAGCCTCTGACTTCCACAGCAGTGAGAGCTCTGTGAAGGATATGACCAACGTCACCAGCAGAGATAAAGATGCCATTGTCATCATAAATTAGCAAAACATTTAAAAAAAACCAAACCCCCCAAATAAACAAACAAGCGCTATGAAATCATCAGCAAAAATGAACAAAGTGGGCATGTAGGAAAAGACGCCGTAGGAAAATCCAGCCGGAAACCTCCCCCTCTCACAGCTGGTGCGGGGAGAAGTTTGGAAGGAAACAAGCCCAAACTTTGCTGGTTTTGCATAGAACAATGGCGAGCCGTGCGGTGTCGCGCCCCCTCGGCTGCGGCTCATTGCTGCCATCGCATGTCCAGCCCCCGCTGTACAAGCCGCATTTCCCTCACCACGCTCGGGACTGAGCCAGCCCTGGTTTGACGGGACCTGCCTGGATCTGCATTCGGGGTTGGCACAGGCTGCATCCGCTTCAACCTGAGTCACAGAGCTGCACATAAGCACCCTGCTGAGCAACACCTCAACTGTCCACCAAGGGTGCCGGGTGCTGGAGGGTGCAGCGCCACGTGCCCAGCGCCTGCCTTGTCTCAGCAGCCTGTCCCACCATCGTGTCCTGCCTTGCCTGGCCCTGGAGCTCGGCTGTAATGGCAGGAGCAGCCCGGTGTGCGCTGGTCGTGCTCGGGAGGGCAGGTGGAATAAGAGCAGCTCGAAACGCTGGCACGGGCTGGCTGCTCCTCCAGGAAAGGGTTTGCTCCCAGCCCTCCCGAGGTGTATTGACTAAAGCCCTCTCTGCTGTGGGCCATGCTGGCTGGTTCAGTGACACGGGCAATGGCCCAGTCGTGCGTTCCAGCGTCCAGGCAGCGCGTCCTCCTGCGCCGGTCCGAGTTTCAAGGGAATACCGGTGAAACGGGGATATTCCTTTCCGGGTGGGAAGTTTCAGCTCCAGCCGACTCGGCCTGACAGAGCGGGAGTCGCAGCTGAGAGGGGAACCAGCAGCAGGTTTCTCCCCTTCCAGAAGGAGCGGGGACACCCGCGTTGGTTTCAACCCTGTATTTTTGTTATTATTTGGGGTTTTTTATCCGGGATCCTTCCCTCGGCAAGGCCCGCGCGGCCCCGGGCTGAGCGGTCCCTGCAGCGCCCCCCGGCCCGCGGCGGCAGCGTTGGGGCAGCCTCGGCCCCGCCCCGGGGTGGCTGTGGTTGAGGCGGGGCCTGAATGGAACCGGGCCGTGGCGCTGGCGGCGGCGTGAGTGCGGCTGTGGCCATGGCGGCTGCGTTGGCGGCGAGGGCGACAGGGCCTGGGGAAAGTTCCGTTCCTAATTCAGCTTTGCAATATTAAGGCTTTGCAATATTGGGGCTGGGGCTAAATCACTAAGGAAACGAAACAAAGGGTTTGAGGTACCATAACTTAGCGAGGCACACTCTGCGGTTAAAGACTATCAGTTATGGACAAAGGGTTACAAAGACTACTATCTTTGTACAGCCTATGAAACTAAGCTGTTGCAGGCTGGTTAAACAGTAAGTTGGGGTTCAACATCTGCCAGAGATTTATGAAATCTAACCATAAAAGAAGATAGATAATTAAGAAGAAGGGGCATACGAAGCGGAGTAACGGGAGATGCAAACAGAGGAGGGAGGAGTTGGCATGTAGATTATACGCGCTGGATAGGCCGTAAACCGTGGAGTATCCAACCAGTGGGAAAACAAGGGAGGGGGCTTGTGGGCGAGAGAGGAAATACAAATCAAAGGTGTGCTGTGCTGTGCGTGCCTACGTGCCGGGAAACCCGGTTTGCAAAAACGGTCATAAAAAATAGCTGCTGCTTCCCTGGCGTGTCTGCCCTGAGCCTTTACACGGGAAGTTTGTATCTCACATGTGGGGGCTACTCAGGGATCAAGTCATTGTTGAGGGGACCTCCGCCGCTGAAGGATGGGGAGACGTGTCCTGTTGATTTCAACGACCTCGTGCGGCTCGACAGGGGTTCCGCAGCTGACTAAAATCCTGAGACCATTGTTGTAGGGTAGACCCGGTAAACCAGAGGGGGAAAAGAGACAGAGGAAAAAGTAGGCACCACTGCAGCAACCAGGCAACTCCGTCCATGGGCCAAGGTAAGAAATTGGACTTGAAGCATTACCTTGGCGGTTGGGACAATCTGAGAGACTTGAGCGTGTGTCCGAGATGTACAAATAAGTACAAAGAGAGTGTGGAGTCCGGATCCACATTTCTGTTATTCCATGAGAGATATAGCCAGAGAAGGACAAAGTGTAAGGACTTGTTGAAAGGAAGTCTCGGGAAACAGAATGGAGAATAAGAAAAATAGGCCTAAGGAAAAGAGAAGGGATGAGAGGAATCATCCAAGGAATAACATTCCTCCAGAAAGCCCCTTAGGGAGGATGTTGAAAAATTGGAAAGACATGTCTTATATAAAAAGGGACAAGATAAGAAAAAGATGGTACAGTACTGTTATTTTATATGGGCAAAGGAAAGTATTCAGCCACTGGCTATTTTTTGGCCAAAGCGTGGGGCTAGTAAGAATGTCAGACTTTAAATCTTCATGTAAATGTCAAGGGGTAACAGGCTCAAACTTAAACAGGGGAGTTTAGATTAGATACAAGGAAGAAGTTCTTTACTGTTAGGGTGGTGAAGCACTGGAATGGGTTGCCCAAAGAAGTGGTAAATGCTCCATCCCTGACAGTGTTCAAGGTTGAACAGAACCTTCAGTGACATGGTTTAGTGTGAGATGTCCCAGCCCCTGGCAGAGGGGTTGGAACTAGATGATCTTAAGGTCCTTTCCAACCCTAACTATTCTATGATTCTATGTTAAGGAACCTTTCTCACAAGAAGAGTCTGATTATGCTGCATGCTGGGTATGCTGGGAGTGTGAGAAGTGTAAGAGGTCTCCTGGGAGACTCAGGTCGAGATCAACAGTGAAGCAGGAGGGAGAAATTCTGCCCCTCCCTGCAGTTCACTTGTTCCCCTTAAAAACAACAAACAAGAAAATTAAGGGAAATACTGAGGAACCTAAGGCATGGGATCCTCTAAAGAGTTTACCCCCTCCATATGATTCCCCCCAAATAGTTTATAACCCACCCCCAGACAATCCTAATGGGCAGGAGGTGCAGCATCTGCAGCCATGATGGGTGCAGTGCCACTGGGCTCAGAGAAGCCCACCCATGATCAGATCACTGCTGTGTGTGTGCAGTTAGACATCAACAGATGGTGACAAGAGAGGCTGACACAGCCTCTCCAGAAAGAGGCCAGCTCTGCACCACTGCCAGCACCATGCTGCCAGGGTGGGATGCACTGGGCAGAGGGGATGTGCACATGCCAAGTGTCAGACCTAAGCTGCTTTGGCAGGGCTGTGAGGCTCACACAGTGCCTCCCTCTGCTGAGACTGGGCTGAGTCAGCAGTCTGAATCCCTCGCTTTCAGGAACAATAAATTCTCTTACTGATTTTACAAAAGAAAAGGGGAGAAAACCTATAAATGACTTACAGTATTTCAGGAACATTGTTTGGCCCTGAAGTAGAAAAGCCTGCTCCACAACTTGCTGTTTGTGCAGTCAAGCTTATCAGATGGCTTTACCCCAGCCACAGCTCCAGAAATGCTGCTCATGAGCAGCCCCATGCAGGCACAGCGCACTTTGCACACATAATCAAATGCATGTGGAGCCATACACTTAATCGCACACATGCGCACATGTAGTCACACACTTGATCAGGTGCACTGTAATTATTAAACCAAAGGATAACTGTTTCGGGAGTAAAAAGAGAGGGATTTTCAGCGAGAGGGATCTTTGGTTCCTGTCTTTGAAGATACTACCTTGAAAAATACAGTGAAACAATTCATGGGCCAATTGTTATACATTCCTGTAGCAGGAAGCAATTTGCTAGGGAGAGATTTAATTGTACAACTAGGCTTAGAAATGAAAACTTACAGGGATCAAATTTTGGTTTCAAGGGTTCTAGTAAAGGAACAGGATGAGGAAAATATAGACCCAGTTGCTTGGGTAAAAGAGGGAATTCGAACCTTGCCCAGAAAATGCCTAGGGATATCCTCTTTGCCCTGGGTACACAGCTTTGCTCTAAGCCCTAGATCCACATCTAGGACTCAGAAACCAGGCTCTGAAGCATGATGGTCAGCAATAACAGTGCAAAATTTACTGCACCTTGTTACAGAGACTTCTTGAACATTAAATGATACCAGCTGCTGCATGCAGCAACCACAAGCACTTACTCAAATCCATACCAGAAACTTAATGTTGTAAGTAATAAAATCTACTGAAAAACATTCTAATTATCCCACTGCCTCAAGGATGCTTCGGGATACTTGGGGGATGGGGATACTGTTGTGATCTGGCTGCTGCTCCTGGGACAGGACCATAGAAACCATGCCCAGGAGCATCACATGGGGCAGTGTGTGTGTGTGTGGGGGTGTTACACAGCCCTACTGCAACTACCCCTTAATTCCCCAGCATTGATGCCTCAGGACTGGCAAGAGCTGCACCCCAGGTCCTGCTTTAGCATCACCTGCAAGGGCTCAGACAACTGTGTCCAGTGGTGCTCCCCACCCTATCACTGTCTGAGCCCCAGCACCTCAGCCCTGACACCCAGTTTTTGCGTTAGCGTTGGTACGAGCCCAGTCCCTGATTTAGACTTCAGCAAAGAGCTCTTGGACTCCAGTGACACAACAGGGCAACAGTTCTGGCATTCTGCACGACACTTGAGTTACAAAAATTACCCCTTCCCCACCCGTAGGAAAGCCAGCAGCAGCACAGACACCACACAGCAGAGACAGAGACCATTGTACAGCGTCTGTGCTCACATCCGTCAGCTCCAGCTGCCAGCAGCTCCGTGCCCCTATGCTGCTGTGCCGTTGGGTGTACTCTGCTCAGCCGTGTCCCGGGGCTCATTGGGCGGTGGAATCTTCAGGTAGGAGGGCTCCACGTGCCAGATGTCCCGGGCGTATTCCTTGATGGTGCGGTCGCTGGAGAACTTGCCGGCTGCTGCGATGTTCCTGATGACCATCTTGGTCCATGCCTTGGAGTTCTGCAAAGAGAGAGGTGGGACTGTGGCTGGAGGCTTGCACCCATGGGTGCTACGCTGGCCCTAAGATGGAGGACTCTCTGCAGCAGCACATCCAAGAGCCTCCTCACCAGGAACCCATGTACACGCACAGACCCACCCCCGGGGAGGGGATGTGGTGCCCCCACCAGAGCTCCCCTGCCTTGTCCCCAGGCCGGCACTCACCAGGTACAGCTCGCTGACCTTCTCCTGGCACCTGACATAAGCCTCATAGTCTGCAAAAACTTTAAACCTGTAGCAGCAAAGAAAGGAGTCGGTGGCAGCAGGAAAGCAGAGGTGGGAGCCTGGCGTGGACGGTGGCTGCAGCACACGGGGCTTGGGCTGCCACATCTTGGGCTGCCTCCAAGACGAGCACTTCAGACAACTTCACCCTCCCCAAGCCCTATTTGCGCAGAGCCCTGCAAGCCCATGGGTGCTGTGGCACGTGTGCTCTGGGAGGGCACACTGGGAGACATTGTTCCAGAGCAGATGCTGGTGGCCCTTGGCTGCTTAATGCTCTGGCCGGGAAAGCCCTGGAGACACTTAAAAGCATCCATCGTCTGGTGAGGGCTGTGCACTCAAATGCGTCTTGGCCTTAATGTACCCCAGGCTTTAATGGGCCAAGCTAAGGTGCTGGACACGGACCCGTCTCTTGTACCAGTGAAGCATCAATTGCTCGACCACACGCACATCATCAGAGCTGGAAAATTGGACATTATCAGCCAGAGGGTGGATGGAGGGTGCAGGGGGCTGCTCCACACAGGCACCGGGAGTTTGGTGGGGGAACCCAACCCAGGGGATGGAGGCATCCCAGGGCTCACCTGTCGTGGTGGAAGAGCATGTTGACCACGTCGCTGAAGAGGTCAGGCTCCTCTGGGGAGAAGAAGCCACTCTTAATCTGGTCAATGGCTTCCTTCAACTCGGGGAGCTGGTCATAGTACTTCTGGGCATTGTACCTGGCAGGGAAGGGCTCATATGAGACCACGCTGCTCCAGCTGCCTGTGGTAGCACCCCCACGGTGTCCCCAGCCCTCACCCTTCCCTGTCCAGCTCTGTGACATCCTCCACCCTCATGCCGAAGATGAACAGGTTTTCCTCTCCAGCCTCCTCAGCCATTTCCACGTTGGCTCCATCCATGGTGCCGATGGTCAGAGCCCCATTCAGCATGAACTTCATGTTCCCTGTGCCTGACGCCTCAGTGCCTGCTGTGGAGATCTGCTCCGACAGGTCAGTAGCAGGAATCACTGCCAACAGAACACGCGGACACAAGGGGCTCACAGCGACCAGCTTTGCGTTTGTATCATGTCAAAGAATGTTAGCAGTGATGGAGCCATGGGCTGGTGGACAGCCACGGGGCCGATGTACCCTCCCCACAGCGTGCTCCACGTGGGCTACCTTTCTCTGCCAGCGAGACCCTGTAGTTCTCCAGGAAGATGACCTTCAGCTTACTCCCCACAACGGGGTCGTTGTTCACCACCTGAGCCACAGCATTAATGAGCTTGATGATCATTTTAGCCATGTGATATCCTGGGGCAGCCTAAGAGAAAAGCCGCAGGTGAGCCCAGAGGCCTGGCCAGGGGAGCTCCATCCAGTGCCCACCTGCCCAGAGAAGGACCCCCTCAAGACTTCTTCCATCACCTCATCCAACCCATGTGTTGCACCACCAAGCTTTCAGGGGCTTCCCTGACCAAAAGCAGCACATGTTTGCGCACGCCCCAAAACTCGGTGCCTTGCTTGGATCGAAGCCAACAAGTGCTGCCCCAGCCCTTCCTGGCGAGCTTCATGGACCTAGCCACATGGGACAGCTGCAACCAATTTCCCTAGGGCATTGTCAAGGACTTCCTCCAAAATGCCTAAAACTCCTGACCCAACTCACCTTGCCCCCAATGATCACTGTCCTCGGCACAAAGAGCTTTGCAGGATCCTTCCTGATGCCTGGAGGAGACAGCAGCAAGGTGTCACCCTCTGTTTTAGCTGCATCCCAGGGCCTAGGAATGCTCATGCACCCGCAGGGGAGCCTGTCCCCTTGGGGTGCATGGTGGCTTACGGTTGTACATAGTGATGATGTGCAGGCAGTTCATCAGCTGCCGCTTGTACTCGTGGATCCTCTTCACATGCACATCGAACATGGAGGAAGGGTTGATCTTCACTTTGTACTCCTTCTCCAGGAACAGCGCGAACTTCACCTTGTTCTCCTGGGTGAGGGCAGGGAGCATGTCAGCGCCAGCCTGCGCTCTCCCTGCCTCCAGCCCCTGGCCACCCCCTCACCTGCTTCACTTTGGCAAGCTCCCGGATGAAGAGGTCGTCGTCCACGCACTCGTGCAGCTTTGTCAGCTGGCTCAGGTCCCGCACGTAGTCCTCCCCTATTTTCTGCAACAGGAGCACAGGCACGCGCTGACCGTGGGATGCGCGCAGGCGCCTTCCTGTGCGTGCTGCTCCTGGCTGGCTTGGCAGCCAAGCCAGCAGCGCTTGGGAAGCAGGAGCAGAGCACCCGGGTGAGATGCAAACACATCTCCACCATTTAGAAGATGTAAAGGGCTGAGATTGGAGCAGTGTCCCCAGGGTCAGGAAGGGCTGGGGGCCAGCACGCTGCCCCCCCTCCCCAGCATTACCTCTGCTATGAGCTCCGCCAGCCCCGGGTTGCAGAGCAGGAGCCAGCGCCGCGGGGTGATGCCGTTGGTCTTGTTCTGAAACTTCTCCGGCTCCAGCGCTGCAAAGTCCTCAAAGCTGTGAGGACGAGGAGGGGACAACTTCAGGTTTGCCTCCTGGCACCACCATTACCAAGCCAAGGGCGATCCCGCCACCACGCTTACACTTGAGTCTTGACTATTTCCGAGTGGATCTTTGCCACGCCGTTGACAGCGTGGGAGCCGACGATGCAGAGATGGGCCATGTTGATCCGCTTGGTACCTCCCTCCTCAATCAGGGACATCCTCTGAAGTCGGTCCACGTCGTTAGGGAAGAGGAATGCAATGTGCTGTGGAGAAGGCCAGAGAGACGGTGAGGGGTGCTGGCATTTAGGGATTTCCCACCCGATTGCTCCTGAGGAGAGGGTCACAGCGATGTCTCCAATGCACTTGACATGGTGAGACGCAGAGCGATGGCTTTTACTTGGAAGTGACAGTGCAGACCCCCTCCCAAGGGTGCCCTTCCCCAGCATGGATGTCTCCAGACATAAGGACATCCCAAGCCCCCACAGTCACAGAGATGGGGTTTTGGGCACGTGTGGCCAGCAGAGCTGTTCCAGCAAAAGCCTTGTGCTGCCAGCCCAGGAGGCCAAACCTCCACCTCTTTTGTACCCTCCACCTCATCCCTTCCCAGGAGAAATTTTGCATTTAGGGAGCAAAGAAAGGCCAACAGGTAAGGCCCTGGAGCAATGCGTGAAGTCTTTAAAATAGCCAGTAATTGCAGGATGGCAACTGCACACCAACCTCCCAAAACAGCAGACAGAACCACCTGGCCACACACCCAACATCATTGGTCTGTGCAGCCCTTAGTCCTGACAGCACAACACATGGAGAGGGTCCCTCTGCTGCCCAAGGGACTTACATCCAGGTGTCTCTGGTTGATCTCATAGATGATCTGCAGGTGTCTGGGAAGCAGTTTCTCCACCAGGTCCACTGGCCAGCGCTCCAGGGCTTCGGGAAGCACTGTGTGGTTGGTGTAGGCGAAGGTCCGCTTGGTGATGTCCCAGGCCTGCCAGGGGAGAGCTGGTGCTGAGCAGCGAGGCTGGGTGCCAGCACCCATGCACAGTCCTCCCACCATGGTCAGCAGCACTGCCAAGCCGACTCCTCCAAGTCCATACCCATTAAACCCATCCTGACCACTCCACATCACTCCCCAGGCCACCAGCAGCTACAAAACTGGTTCCCCAGCTCCTCCACCATGGGCTGGCGGGAAGGCGAGCGCAAGCGGAGGGGACCAGCGGCCGAGTCAGGTCTCTCTACCTTGTTCCACGGCAGCTTCTCGATGTCCACGAAAATCCGCATCAACTCAGGGATGGCCATGGCAGGGTGCGTGTCGTTCAGCTGGATGGCAACCTGTGGGGAGAGCAGCGCTGGCATGTGGGGATGCGTGGGGGACATGTGGGCATCCCACTGCCCATCAGCTGGGCACAGGTACCCAGAGAGGGTCCGCAAAACATCTCCAGGCCTGGGGGCCACGTGAGAGGTGCTGAAATGAGCTCCAAGGTACATGTCAGAGCGACGTGGGCTTGTACCTGGTCAGGGAAGGAATCAAACACGATTCGGACACTGTCTGTGCTCCCAAACTTGGATGCTTTGAAGCGGCGTATGATGTCCTGGAGGGTGGCAGCCACGACGAAGTACTCCTGCTTCAGCCGCAGCTCCTTCCCTTCGAAGAACTGCGAGCAGAGGAGCAGGCACTGAAGCACTGCAGCACGCTGCCCAGGCAGTGCCTGTGCTGCGGGAGCTGGGCCTCCCTGGGCCTCCCTGCACGCGGGACCCGCACCGGCACACATGCACCACACAGCTCGGTGTGAGGCCCCACTGCTTTTCCTATGCTGGTTCTAGCAGCAGCTCTAACCCCAGCGTCTCCCCGTGCTTTCCAGATCGCAGCACAGGGGTGTGAGATGTGCCTGCCACTGCAAACAGGTTGAGTCCCTCCCGACATCGTCAAAACCTGTTCTCCCTGGCTTGAAAATTCTGGCCGCAAGGAAAGGTACTGGGGAGACAGGGAAGGGAAGCTGCAGGGGCTGTAAGACCGAAGAGCTAATTCTGAGACAAGAATTAAAGCCGCTGTTCGCACAGCACAAAACACCAACCGGCTGGTGTGCAAAACAGAATCCGTAAGAGGCAAGCTCACCGCTGGAGCTGTGGTACCCCCAGCTCTCCTTGACAGCTGGGAAGGCTGGGGTAGGGTTAAATGGGAAAAAAACCGCCAAGGCTTGTCCAAAACAGACTGCAGAGTGCGGAGAGCTGCCCTTCAGCTTCTTCCCCTGTGCCTGCAAGCAGGACATTCTCATCCCTACTCCCTTTTACCACACTGAGCACAGATTTGCCCAGGAACAGTCGTCTCTACTGCAGCCCTGGTGAGACGCAGCAATCCCCACCCAAGCACTACAGGCAGCTTGAAACACAACTGAAAGCATTTCTGCAATGTCTCGGGGTTGCTCCACTTCACACTCTGTCTGGGTGCTCTTTATCCATCCCTAAACCAGGGACGCTCTCCCCCCTGCATTGTGACTTACATTGTCATTGGGGTAGAGGACACGGGATATGTTCTCCGCCAGATTTCTGTCCAGCACAGCCTGGATGTAGTCTCCGACGTTGACTGTGGAGGAGCAGAGGGATAAGGTGGGCACGGGACCCCCCTCCACCCCTTCCCGCTGGCACCCCACCAGCAGCCACTTACAGTCACGCAGGTTGAAATCGTTGGGTGCTCGAGCCGACCACAGGCGCATGGTGTTGACGGTGTTGTTCAAGTACCCGGGCACGGGGGTATCGTAGGGCAGCGCCAGCACCACCTACAACATCAGCAGGGCAGCTGGGGCTGGGCTGTGCCCCTGGCTGGTGTCCCTCCAGGTCTCCCCTGCCCCACCTGAGCCTTCGCATCCCACAGACCCTCCTCCAGGACTGAGCTCAGGGCTGCATCCATCTTCGTGGTGGGGACATGCTTCGCACCCACAGCCCCTGCCATGGGGACGTCCCGGCTCCCTCAGGTCTGCCCAGTGCCTGCTGTTTGCCAGGAGCACTCAGGGGACGGAGAAAGGCTTGCGAGGGCCAGAAGCAGCTTAATTCAAGCCATCGTACCGTGCTGTGCATTGCGCACAGACCTGCCGGAGGTGCTTTTGGGTATTTCAGAGGTTGGCTGCAGATGTGGAGCACCAAAACCTGTCCCCATCCCTAATGTCCATCTCCTCCCCACTTTGCTTCACCACCGCCTTTTCCACCCCAGCAAAGCACCTTCACCAACGCAACCCTCCCCAGCAGGGATGCTGCAGGACCCATGCCAGGGGCGCAGCCCCCCCAGGGACAAGCCATGCAAGGGAGTCCCCGCAGGCTGGCCCCCACGAGGCTGTGCCCCAGCCCGTACCTGGGTGTCGACCCACTTGGCGCCAGTGGCAGTGTGCTCCACGCGGCCGTAGAAGTGCACGGGCAGCATGTACTCGGGACGCGCTTTCTCCCAGGGGTTGCCGTGCCGGAGCCAGTCGTCAGCTTCTTCCACCTGCCGGAGGCAGCGGGAGCTATGGTGGGGGCACCCAGCCCCAGGGCCCTCCCCAGGCTGTGCCACGTGCGGGGCCGGGAAAGGCTCTGGCTGCACCAAGGGGATGAGGCTTTGGGGACCGTCTGCCCTAAACCTGAACCCTGGTGCCACAGGGTGAGCCTGGAGTCTCTGCCCCAACCACCCTGAACCCCAGGGTCTCCCTGCCAGAGGGGTGAAGGACGGGGATGAGGAGGTGGGGACAAAATGAATGTTCTCAGGGCACCGCTAACACTGCCGTGCTGTGGCCAAGATGCCACCAGCCCCTTAGTGTCAGTGTCAGCCTGCAGGCCAGCTAATGAAGAGGACTTGTTTCCTGCCCCAGCAGTGCTGGGGAGAGCCCAGGGTAGAGATCACCTTTGGCATGGCCAGGTCAGAGCTCCGGGCAGCAGGGACATTGTGTGAGGGCCAGGGGAGATAAGCCACAGCAGGACGTAGCAGCCAGGAAATGCTGTGCCAAGGAGGAAAGGCCTCCACTTGCTGGCGCTAGGGACAGCTTTTGGGAGCGCTCACAGGGGCCCTCTGGGCACTCCGGGCTGCCTCCCGCCAGGGGTGTTGCAGATGCACACCGCATTTTCCACTGCATTTCCTAAACAGCCTCTTTCACCCTCTGATGCTTTAAAGCAGACATCAGGCAGCACAGCAGGGCTCGGGGGCTGCATCTGGCCTCCACCAGACCTCCCCACACCATCCCTGTACAACCTCAGTGAAACCATCCTCACCCCGTGAACAGCACGGACGTGACCTCTCCATCCCTGTTTGCACCAGTTTAAGACGTTAAACTTGCTCGAAAAACACACGACAAGTTTTAAACACCACAGCACCGGCAGCTCCTGCAGTCTCCAAGCTAAGAGAGTGTCTGTGCACCCTGATCTCAACCTGATCTAAGGGGAGGCCAGATTCAGGGCTTTGGCTGTGCTGGGGGAAGGTGAGGGCCACGCGCCTCCACCCGTACCTGCCACCCGTCCCTGATCTTCTGGTTGAAGATGCCGTACTCGTAGCGGATGCCGTAGCCGTAGGCTGCCAGCCCCAGCGTTGCCATCGAGTCGAGGAAGCAGGCTGCCAGGGAGAGAGGAGAGCACCGAGGGGCACTTCCCTGGGGAGCCCTGGGAGACAGTGGGTCCTTCTCCCATGGAGAGCAATGGCCAGAAGCAGGAGCACCCCAGGGATACGAGCCCGGGCCAGCAGCGGCTGCTCACTGCCCAGCCACCCAACACCTCTCACCCCATGCTGGACAGGCTGGGGCAATAAACCCCTATCCCCTGGTTCAGGTACCCCCTGCAGAGGATGCAAAGGCCCTGGGGCTGTGCCCCGTCTCCCCAGCAATGAGACCATTTGTGGGCTTACTCACCAGCAAGCCTGCCCAGACCACCATTGCCGAGACCAGCATCCTCCTCGATTTCCTCCAGCTCTTCCATGTCCAGCCCAAGCTACAGAGGAGAAGGTGATGGGGCAGACGTACTCAGCGCCCGGCCCCGTGGAGCGGATGCACTGCTGGCACGCGCCCCTGGGTGCTATTCTGCACCCACTGCTGCCCTCCCTCTTAGGGTGGCCTCCAGGAGGGGTGGAAAGACACCCAACCCTGCAAGACCCATCCCTGCAGGTGGGACACTGTGATTTGCACCCAGAGCAGCCGCCCTCCCGCTCCAGGGCTGTTCACGCTGTGGCAGGGACCAGCTCTGGTGTTTGAAGTCCCTCCACCAGCCTTTACAAGGGACGCGCATACCAGTGACCTTGCCATGGACAAGCTCCTTGCGCCCGGGGGCTTGTCCGTGCCATAACAAGACCAGAGCCATAATCAGGGTGCCGGTCCCAGGTCTTTCAGGCAGGTCTCCCAGGGCTCATTCCCAGCCCTGTTCCCTCTCCCTATGCCCCAGCACCACGGCTGCAGCCCCGCAGGGGCAGTGCTGTGTTCCTGCTCCCCCAGCACCCCCTCTGGGGCAGCCACCCATGTGCATCACTGCCCTCTGGCACAGTAACCCAGGTGCCCATCCCCATGGCCCGAGGCATCACCCTTTAACAGAGGTACCCAGAGAAGCAACCACACCACTTTCACAGGGAAATCTCAAGGTTGCAGTCGGCGATGCTGTGGGAGGAAGGGGTTCTGCCTATGCAAAGCACCTCGGGCAGCTGAGCAGGAAATCGGACGGTGCCTTGTCAGCGCTGAGCCACCTTTTCCCATGGAAACCCCTTGGTCTGCATCTCCCCTGATGTCCCACGGTCACAGCAGGTAGGGACAGCCCCAGTGCCACGGCCACCCATGCAGAAGAGCCAGACCCTGCACTGCTCACAGGTAAGAGACAGTACCTTCTCCCAGCCCTGCATTGCACCGGCAACCCTCCGTGCCCACACAAACATTTCAAGTGATTTCTGTGCTACCAAACATTTATTTTAGAAACTTTTGGCATTTGTGTCCGGGCAGCTCAGCACATGCACTAAGGAAGGTTCTGCCCAGAGCTTCACCTGCCATCGACTACAAAGAGGGTGATTTCCAATCAACCTCACGCCTTCTGCTTCCCCAGGCTATACTACCTTGCAGCATCCCAGGCTCTTCCCCTCACCCCCACCCCCAGCTCAGCTGCCAAGATCAACAGGTAAGAGATAAAAAGCCTAAAAATAAATTCTTCTCCCTTGATCATGTTTGCACAAAAGCTGCTCCCGCTGCTGTGCAGACACCCCAGTTGCACATGACACGCATCGGACACGCTGGTCCAAGTGGTGAAAGGCAGGGGAAAGAGCCACCCAAAAAACCTTTGACAAGCCAAGTGCCACATGGTGCCAGCCCCAGGCTGGGGGCTGAAAAGCTCCTGCTGTACTGCATCCCTCAGCACACAGCCCTGGGGCTGGGCAGCCCTGCTCAGGCTGCAAGTGCTGGCTGCAGCCCTGGGCCCTGTGAAAGCAGGTCCTGGAGCAGCATTCATGCGCTAAGGCATCACCTGCTGCTCACGGAGCAGTTTGCAAACAGCGTGGTAAAACACAGACATCTCCAGGATCAGAGAGCACGGAGCCCTCCTGCCCCAGGGCCTCACTGCCTGGGATGCTCACCTGGTAGATGGCTTCGTCGCAGGCATTCTGCAGCCCCAGGTTAATCATGGTGTTCTGCAGCGTCCACCCCATGTAAAACTCCAGGGAGAGGTAGTAAATCCTCTGAAAGAAAAACCAGCCCAGGTCACCTTCCCCAGGCCTGGAGGAGGCTCCCCCTGCACCGCAGGAGCTGCTATTGGGAGTAATCTCAAAGCAAGAGGAGAACCCTGGCTGTCAACAGGGCAGGGAGCTTTGCACCAGGAACTTGAGGGCTGGGGCTTCTTGGAGGCCCCGAGGCATCCGTGCTGCAGCCCCTGCCCTGCTCTCCTGCCCCTGCTGTTTCCCAAGCCAGGAAGACGGCAGTGCCCAGGTGGTTTGTCAGGACAAGCTGCGGTGCCCGGTCCAAGAGCAGGGACAGCTCCATGATGGTTGGCCTGAGCTTGCCGGGGACTGCAGTGGTACAAAGGTAACCTTTAAAGAGGAAACATTACCCAGTGTCCCCATGAGCAGCAAAGCAACCAGAAAAACAAGGGAGCCACTGGGAACAGAGGTGCGGGGCAGCCACAGGGTCACCGGCTTGCCCACCGGCTTGCCCCCTTGGGTTTGCTCTCGTCTCCCCTCTTGCTGACACAACGGGGTGCAGGATGTGGCCAGGAAGGTGGCAGCTGTGTAAGCTGTCGCCTGTGTCAGCACCAGCAGGTTTTAAGGAAGGATTTAAGGCTGGAGGAAGTGGCCCCGACTTGACAGCTTTTCCCCAGGACCTGCACATGTGGGCTGGGGATGGTG
>NW_026637867.1:0-33815 GCF_028554395.1 Pezoporus wallicus | reverse complement strand
GAACAGCATCTGCTTTGTGGCAGAAACCAGTTTAATCTCCTTAACAGGAGCCTCAATTGTAGAATCAGCAGGATGCTAATTAATTGAGAGTCACTCAACAACAGACATTGAGATCCCTTTTGGCTTTAAGTGGGACCCTTTTGGGTTTGGCAGTTGTAGCTGCCTGCTCTCCTAACGAGTGGGTCTTCCTTGGGGCTAAAGCCCTGTGTGTAGTGTCTCAGCACCAGTTACCCTGTAGCTGCCCATCCCTCTGCTGTTTTGATGGGCTGGGATGCCCACATGCTAGGGAGATGATGCCACATCTGTGTGCTGCCAGGGAAGCACCCACAGGAGCCTTCTGCCCCTGGCTCTTGGCCAGGGAAGCCAGCGGACAGGGTGGCTGTGATCCACAGCCCTCACCCTGCCTCTCCCCAGCCCCACTGTTCTGGAGCCGACCCCTCACCTCCACCGTGGAAGCCCGCAAGCAGATTAAGCCCAGCATGTTAATTGGCTGTGACAGCTCATTGTGTTATCTCGTGTTTAGTTATTGACAGGGTGCATGTGACTGGATTCACAGTGAAGGTCAGTGCCAGGCTGGCCAAGAAGCCCCTGTTTGGTGCACCCGAGGACGTGGGATGGGGCTCCAGAAGCTCTGGCAGGACCAGCTGTAAACCAGTGGTACTGTCACATAGCCAGCAGCACGTCAAGGATGACTTTACCCCAGGGATGTGCAACACCCTGCTGCAGAGGATGTGGAGGCTGGAAGACAAGTGGGTTTGAATGGGTGTCTGGCACCCACTGGTGAAAGCCACTCCTTCCAGGGCTGCTTTAGACAAGGACTGGATTTAACATCACCCCCCTCCCCCCAAGCTGGGAGGATGCCTGGACAGCACTGGTATCCAGCCCTCCCCAATCAGTTTGGTGACTTCATCTTAGTTTTGTTTTGTGCTTCTCCTAAAAGGGACAGGGATAAAAAAGGAAGGAGAAGATGAGTGCGAAGGGAGGTGTGTGCTGCATGTCTGGGTTGGTGCTCCCACACATGGCTCCAGAAGTGCTCCTGGGGGAAGCGCCTTAACTGGGAAGCTGCTGCAATTCAGTGCTCCAGCTCAGGCAGGAACGGCAGGGGCTGAAGGACAGCAGGTTGGCTACCTCGAGGGGCTGGACCTGCAGGATGGATGGAGGCTGCGTGCAGGGCAAGGGGGCACCTTCAACTCCCCACTGTTAAACAAGTGCCTGCTTTTTCATCCTGGCTAAAAGTTGGGTCACTCAAGAGAAGGACTCCAAATGTTGGGTCCTGCTTCCCATCACTGGTGGGTTAGGGTGTCCTCAAGTCCCCCCATCTCCAGGCAGGCACACAGGAGTTTGATGGGGGCTCTCCGGAGAAGAGCAGTTGCTGTGTGATAAGGCAATGAGGGACTGTGAGGACACGTTGGTGGGTTTTGGCTAAGAGCACCAAAATCCTGGCTGAGGCACTCAGACATGCTGAATGTGCCTTTCCAAGGAGCTGGAGAGCTGAGAGAGGAGGGTCTATGGTCTTCCAGTGAGCCATGAACTGTGGGAGGAAGGGCTGAAGACCTGCCTCTGTGGTGGAGAGGGTTATGTGGCAAATGGGGGTTGCTAAGAGTTAACCTGCTGTCCTGGGACAGCACGTGATGGTGCCTTTGGCCAGCCCTCTGCCTCTCTCCCAGCATCTGCCAGGTCCATGGCCCAAATGCAGCACAACAAGGGAGTGCATTAGTAAGAAGTGAGATGAAATCCTTAGTGTTGATGGATCCCCCCAGAGCTAGAGATATTGATCAGCTGCGGGCCAAGGAGGTCAGGGGCAGAGCTGAAGGAGTATAGGCAAGGGGAGCTGGGTATTTGGCTGGTAGTTACTTCTTCACTGAAGGCTTTCAGGATGAGGAAGAAGGAAGGACTGTGGGTGGCTGTTTGGGCCCCTCCAGATGCCTTCTCCTGCCCAGGCAAGGACTGGCTATGTTGGAGCCCTTTCTCCATGTGTTGCTCTGCCCCACTGCATCCCCCTCCTGACGCAGACACCCCGCAGAGAAGCTGGTACCTGGAAACCCCCGATGTGTTCCCTGTGCTCCAGGCTCCTCTCTTTTCATGACTTTTCAGTTCCCTTGGGGCAATTCACTCCCTGGCTGGTTTTGCCCAAGGCTTTGCTGTCCCTCCTGTGTGACAGCCCCTCCTTAGCTCCACCACCCACCCATGAGCCTGGGCCAAGGCTCTGTCTCAGATGTGCTGTGCTGAGGAGGTCCTGGGAGTTTGGGCAGCATAGACTGAATAGTCTCAGCTTGCCTGGAATATTTCTGCAACTTATTTCTATGGGCAGCCTGCTGCTCTGTCCACTGAATGTAATGGGCATCTGCCACCTTTCAGGGAGAGGTGGTTGGGTGCCCATCCCACCAGGGCTCCCTGCAGTTTGAGCACAGAGGGGAAAACCCATATCTGGCCTTGTGCCAGGATCATTGTGCTGTCTCATCAGGAGGATTGCTGGGATCACCTAGGTGTGCTTCTTACCAGTGTTAGAAGCCAAATATAATCTGCTTTAAAAAATCTGCCCTGCCAGCCTGTGGGCCTCCATGCCCATGGGAAAGTGGGACCCAAGTGCCCTCAGCTGCTGGCATGTCCTGGTCACGATAATCACAGAATCCCAGACTGGTTTGGGTTGGAAGGGACCTTGAAGCTTATCCAGTTACAACTCCCTGCCACGGGCAGGGACACCTTCCACTAGAGCAGGTTGCTCCGAGCCCCATCGAACCTGGCCTTGAACACTGCCAGGGATGGGTCAGCCACAGCTTCTCCGGGCACCCTGTGCCAGCGCCTCAGCGCCCTCACAGGGAAGAGCTTCCTCCTAAGATCTCATCTCAGTCTTTCACTAAATCTCATCACGAGGCAACCTTGATATGTGCTGGTGAGACTCCAGGAGTGGGGCCCCCTCCCCTCTTCCCAGCCCAGCTGTACATAACCAGCCAATGGAGAGGTGCATCCTGTGACCCCAAACACAGCTGCTGGTGATGGGTGAACTGTGGAATCTTTGAGAAAAATCAAGTCTTTCCACAACATCACCCTCCCCTTAAACCATCACGGCAGCTCACAGCCAGAAAAGCCAGCTCTTGGAAATGGCATTATCCTGCCCTCCCAGGGAGGGTAAGAGTGAGCAACTTTGCTCCATTGGGATGGGTACCTTTGAGAATGTGCTTGTCTCTGGCCTCTGAGGAGAGACCCTGCTGTCTCTGCTCTGCCTCATGCCTGTCAGCTTGCTAAACACAGCCAGTCACTCAATCATTTGACTCTGCTCTGCTGATGGGTCTTTAAAGCCTGGCTTGGCTCTGGGATGGGGCTGTCACAGGAGCAGCACAGCAGGGCTGAGAGCTGCAGCTGCTGGCTCCTGCAACAGGGAGGAGGCAGGCAGCCATGGAGGGGGCTGCTCAGGACAGATGGGCCTGTGGCAGCCCAGAATGTCACAGAGGGGCTGCAGGTGAGCTCTGCAGGTGAGGACCTGGGAAATGGCACCTCCAGAAGTGCCTCCTAGTGGTGGGAGAACTCTTCCTGCACCAGACCTGTTCCCACAGCTGTCTGTCTCTCTTGATGCCTCCCAAGTTTGAGTTCCCATAATGGAAGTTGTAAGATGCAAACAACTGACAGTATTAACACAAGTAGGCTCCTTGTTTTGTAGCTCTTCTGACTAAAATTTTTTGGTTTCCCAGCTGATGGCTGGCAAAAGTACTGCAGCTCTGAAGCCAGTTTTCCTATTGAGCAATTGGCATCAGGCTTTATAAGCTGATTATTGTGATCCTTTCAATAATACTTGCTAGAGATGAACGAGCTTCTAGTACCACACTGAGCTCCAGGGCCAGATTCCTCCTTCTGTAAATCAACTTTGCTCTGCCATCCTCAGCCGATCAATGCAGCTGATGGACCCAGACCTCCAATTCCAGGCAGAGGTGCCTGTGCAGAGGTAGCTTTGGGAATGGCTGATGGCAAAGTCCCCGGGGATGCCTTGTTCCTCTACCAAGAGTGCAGTTGAACCGTTGGAATCTTTCTTGGTGGGTTGCTGAGCTTTTATTTCCCCCATTTTTAGGAGAAAATCCTTTTGTTTGCCTGAGACGGAAGGGCTATGAGCACAGGGAGGAGCAGGGCTTGGAGGAACAGTCTGTTGGGTAGCTCGAACAACAAAAGGGGGAGACTTGGGGTCTAAATGAACAGAGAGCCTTGAATGGGGCCCAGCCCTATTAGAGGGACATAGAAGAGCATCTTGTTAGGGCAGAGCCCCCAGCCAGGATGGAAAGTTACTGTTAGCCCTGCACCAGGAGAGCAGGAGGTGGCTGGGTGGGCTGGCAGCTTGCTGGCTCCAGCTTTGTGCTGCAGGGCACAGCACATCCCTGTACCAGCAGCAACACACCCCATCCTGGGCTGTGTTGCAGGGAGAGGATGCTGAGCTCCCTGCAGGATTGCAGCTTCTTCATCCCAGTTGGAGAGTGGTGTGGCTGGCTCCTGCCTATTTCCTGCAGCCCATGCCCTGAGCTCATGCCACACTGCAAACTCCCCTTGTTCTGCATGAAGCCCAGTGGTTCTGGGGGGAGTGAGCTGTCCCTGAGGGCTCTAGCCAGGGTTTGTGGGATCTATTTGGGGTCTCCAAGGTCCTGTTCTGTTGACAGACAGTATATGCCACTAAATGACCCACACTAGCTGTATAATATTGTCCTGGGTTCAGCGGAGGCAGTCATTTTTCTCCTTCTTGGTAGCTGGTGCAGTGCTGTGGTTTTGACTTTAATCTGAGAACAGTGCTGATAACATCAACGTTTTTGGTTGTTGCCACGTAATGCTTACTCTGATCAAGGACTTTTCAGTCCCATGCTTTGCCAGTGAGGAGGGGCACGGGAAGCCGGGAGGAAGCAGAAACTGGACACCTGACCCAAACTAGCCAAAGAGGTATTCCATACCACAGCATGTCATGCCCCCTATATAAACTGGGGGGAGTTACCTGGAAGGCCCAGATCACTGCTTGGGTCGGGCTGGGTATCGATTGGCAGGTGGTGAGCAATTGTATTCTCTTCCCTTGTTATTTCCCTTATCATTATTATTATTGGTGGTAGCTGTAGTGGTTTGTGTCACACCTTAGTTACTGGACTGTTCTTATCTCAACCTCTGGGAGTTACATTCTTTTCATTCCTCTGGGGGGGGGGGGGGGTGGGGGGGGAGCAAATGTTTGCATGGTTCTGAGTTACCAGCTGGGCTTAAACCATGACAAATATGCACAGTTTATTAAACCAGCACACTAAAGCCAGCAAGCACACTAAAAGCAAGCACACTAATGAGAATTAGTTAAATATCTTTATATAGTAAATAAGTACAATAAAGCAAATCAGAGATATATGTATATAAGTACAAAGTTAGCAATGCATCAAATCATTACTGTATAGAGGGAACAGATATTAAGAAGACATACATTATCAATTACCACTGAATCATCCAGGCCCACACTTCCAGCTGGGAAGCCCCGTTGCAGCTGATGCCAGGAGTCTCAGGTAATTGGGAAAATTCCTATGCAGTGCGTCCACCCATAGGTGAGGCTTCTGCCATGGCCACAAGAGGGTCCCGCTTTTATACCCTTATCAAAACACCCGGCTTTATGCCAGATCTCTAATTGTTTACTCTTGGGGCTGTGCAGTTTATCATGATCTCACCACTGTCCACTCTGAGAGCGTTGGCCAGGCGCCCCAGTGCAGCCAAGTACGAAGGTCATAGAACAGCTGCACACCTGTGTTTTCCCGCCTCTTTACAACAAACAGTCACGATGAACACAAACATATGTACTCTGCTGAATACACTGTGGCAAACAACATCCTTTGTTATGGTTCTCAGTCATGAGAGGGAATCAACTCCCAGCCGGGTTCCCATCCATTACAGGTCCAATTGCCCTTCTGTCATTCTGTCCCTGTTTGTTTTGGAGCCAGCAAGCTGTGGGGCTTTTGCTGCCCTGTGAATGCAAGGCTGGGACAAATCATGCCTGCCCTAGGGTGGGCAGGCAATGAGATGCAGAACTGGGCCCATCACCAACAGACAGTGCTCCAGCACCAGTGCCCTGAACCCAAGCTAGCCCAATAGCCCCTTGCTCTGTCCATGGATCCACAGCACATGGTCCCACACCCGTGGAGCAGCTCTGCCTGGCAGACATCTTTGCCTCAGCACAAGGACATCTCCACGGCCACCAAGGTCGCCCTTTCACTGCTTTGTATGCACTGCTGGTTTCTGAGAGATGCCTCCTGGGCATTTTTGGAAATAGGCCCTTAGGATTATGTCTCATCCACTGCTAATGCTCCTTGTTTCTCCCCTTTTTGAACAGCTTGACCATCAAAGGTCCAGGGCTGAATGAGGCAGGGCCAGCAGCCACATGCTCCAAACAGTGTCTTTAAGGGCACCAATGCAAACATCACGTGCACAACCAAGGCTAAATCTAGCTCTGGCTCCTCTGCACATCATCACTGGAACACACATGCCTCGGGGTGGAACCTACTGCACTGCTCAACTGCCAAGGTGGGCAGCCAGCCCATCTGCCCTGGGCAGCTTCTTGTGCCCCCACAGTAGCCCCATGTGCATGCATACTGGCCATGGATTTAACCCTGACCTGCCCCAAAGCTTGGATTCAGACCTCTGCTTCCCTTGCTGCTCATCTCAGTGTTCCCTCTCTGCTGGTGGCGGCTGTGTGCTCCATCCATCACCAGCTGTCCTCCACCACAGGTCTTTGTGGCACCATCACAGTGCTTTGGATTTAACTCATATTTCACATGCCTTCCTGGTCACTGCTTTTCTCTCTCAGTTGGAAATGCTGGAGAAGGCTGGTAAAAAGTAAAAATGATCATTAACTGTTCATTACTTGGAGACAGGAAGTGATATTTGCAGCCTTGTATTTAAAGGTTTATTTTAGCAAACAGTGTTAATTCTCCTATCTGGTGTTTGCTGCAGCTGGACTTCTTCCCCGCTTACAAGTTTACATGATCTCATAGAAAATGACCAGGGATCTGATCTCTCAGTCAGAGGGGTGTTTTGCATCTACCTGACTGCAAAGCAACGACTTACTCCGTTCCTCATTTTCTGCAGAGGGATGGCATCATGTGGTGCTTCCCAAGCTTTGGGCAAAGGCAGCTGGGATAGCGCTGGCCACTGTCACTGCCTCCTCTGCCTGACTTTCAAGTGGATTGAGGCCCCCTCATGGGATCCTTTGGGCTGGTACAGGAGGAAACCTGCAGCAAAGGGTGGCTGGCAGGGGACAGTTGAGTGAGAGCTGCTGGGTCCAGTAGAGACCATCCTCCTGTTGTTACCATAAAAGTCGGTCAGAGAACCTCTCTAAGACTCAATTTTGAGTTTCAGAAAGCAGCATTCTTTATTGCAGTGCTGGGCACACATGCAAATAGCTTCGCAAAGGTGAGCATGCCCAATACTTGCCGACAGCAGCTCTATATTTAGCATACTCATGCATATTCATAGCTTTTCCAGAAACTAATAATATTTACATCCTAATTACACATGTGCTTTCTTGCTGAGTGGGGGTCTCTGGTGGTCACAGATAGTCTTCCTCACTGTGTTTACTGAATGACCTCAGTGCTTGCGCACACTCGCAAGGTCCTAGTGCTGAGTTAGCAGTTGGCATGTCCTTGCTTCTGTTCTGTTCCACTCTTGCTCCATATTGGGCGCCACTCTGCTGTCTTGAAGGCTGGCATCCTTGGTCTTATTTACTGTCTTCCTAGTTGTTATCAGTCCCATGATGTTCCTTCCCCCATCATCTGAACATTCCTTTCTCTCTACGTGTTAGTAAGTGAGAACAGTTTAGTCTATTCTACTTTGTTAAAGGTGCACACACTATTGTTAGTTTAAAATTTAAGCCTACACTGTAGCTGGAGGCCACCTTGTCCCTCTGCACAGTAGACAGCCATAAGCTGCATGTTTGTCTTCACCATCCACAGCCACCTCACTTCAAGTTTGCCTGAGGAAGGAAGCAATTTCCTGGGGAACTGGCTTGTGCTAGACAGTGATGTTGTTCTAAGGGTACTGCTGTAGTTGAAGTAATTAAACTGTTCCCAGTGTAGACATGGTTAAACTGAGGTATGTCTTTTAGCCTGGCTTCCTATGGAAACAAGCCTTATGCAATCCTGCTGTCTGTCATCTTTTCTCCCCCTCTTCCCCCCTAGTAGTATTTGCACTGGTTGGCCAATTTCAACCAAATGTGACAGAAGTCTCCAGGCTGTCAAGTTTCTACAGATTTCATGGAAATAGGTGTTTGCATGGAGCAGAGGGACTCTGCTGGAGCCTGTCTCACAGGGAAGGGCTACAATGAGAGTTTGATTCATACTGGTCACTAGAGAATCCCAGCATGGAGGAAAGCTTTGAAATGCCTCTGCCATGGGAACAGATGGAGTTGGAGTCTGCACCAGTATAAAACGCTGCTTTGCAAACACAGGCTGATCAAACTCAGGAGTAGTTTATTTTGTCTATGTGCCTGCTCCATTCCTCTGCTGGAAGTCCTCCTCCCAGGGCAGGGGGGCTGAGCTGTGGTAGGAGAAACAACCCGAAACACTGCTTTTCATAGCCTGGTTTAATAAAACAGCGTTAAATGAGTACTGTTAAAAATACTCTGGCTGCAAGGGCTGGTGTTTTAGAAGCTACCCAAGCTGGGAGAGGCAGATGGTTGGAGGCCATAATAGCTTCAGTTCACATTTAATCCATGCATGTTTGGAGTCAACATCCTTGGAGAGACAGATCAGGTGACTTGGAGACAGTTGTAGCAATGCAAGCTTAATCCTGGTGCTTGGAGGATATGCTGCTGATTGCCCGTGGCTTCAGCAGTGCTGGGGTCTGGGGTCAGGAAGGAAGTCATCAGAGTTTCTCTGGTTGTGAACAGTTAGCTCCAGTGCAGTACTGGCTGTGTGCTGGAGTGGCGTTTGACTTGCCAGATGCAAGAGCTTGGCCTTGGAATCAGTTGCCAGGCAAAAACTGAGCCCCAGTGATGTGGTTTTGGGTAGTAGACAGCATTTGCAGTTAAGGCTGGAGCAATGGTGTGGGACAACACGTGGGTAGGAGGTGGCCTGTGGCTGGGTAGGCTGGTGGGTGAAAGCTGGGGCAGGGGAAGGTCAGCAGTCACCAGTTTCCTCCTGCAGGTCTAAAATGGGAAAATCCTCCATTCCCCTGCATTGCTCCCTGAGGAAACTTCCAGGCAATAGCTTTTCCTCTAAGCTGACATTTTCCTCTAAGCTGACATTCAGCCCGTGGCATTTATCCATCCCCACCTCTTCCCTATTTACCTAGTGGCAGAACACCTCATCCTGAGCACTGGCTGCAGGCGGGGAGAGCGCTGTGAGAATGCACTTCTTCCCCCCTGCCATGAATAAGGCTTCCCGTGCTCCCACCCTGTCCAGGGCTCATACTAGCATGGAGGCACTATAGCGTTGTGCAGACAACCCGGCCTGAGCTCTGTGCTACTGCAGCTAAGCAGGAAAACATGCAAACAGCGAGCAGCTTTGAACTTGCCCTCTTGCTGAGACAGTGTTTGCTGGAGTGTTTTCCCTCAGTGATGTTGGGGATGATCTGCAGGCATTTCATTGGAAAAAAAAAAAAACAAACCCAAACCAACAAAACTTCTCTCCTTTTTTCCAAAAGGTGATGATTCTGTCTGCTTGTGTCTTTTAATAAGCAAATTGTGGGTAGGGGTAGATTCTTGGTGGAGATCATGCAAGGTATCATTTTCCTGTCCTGAAAAAGGTGGAAACATGGGGAAGTGACTGGAAGACAGCATCTTCTGCCCCAGTGGGAGTGTTGGTTGCTATGAAAGGAGAAAGGGAAATCTCAGAGGGATATCCTCCCCTACCCACCTGATGCAAAAGGCCCATGAGATAACTTGAAGTACAATGGAGAAGGTATTTCAAAGTGAGCTTTGGGTCCTCCTGACTGTCCTAGGCATGGCTTGAGCTCCCAGTCCAGTGCAGGTGCTGCAGCAGAGAGGCTGGGCAAGCAGAGTAACTAAATTACATCTTCTAATTCCATCTTGGCCTTCTGGTAGGATGAGTGCATGTGGGTGATGCAAGGGTGGTGTTTGTCCCTGTGCTGACATAAATGAAATTAGTCACTAATGAAGCATCTTCCTCTCAGGTTCAGAAATCATAGAATCCTCAACTGGTTTGTGTTGGAAGGGACCTTGAAGCTCATCCAGTTCCAACCCCCTGCCATGGGCAGGGACACCTTCCACTAGAGCAGGTTGCTCCAAGCCCCGTCCAACCTGGCCTTGAACACTGCCAGGGATGGGGCAGCCACAGCTTCTCTGGGCACCCTGTGCCAGCACCTCAGCACCTTCACAGGGAAGAACTTCTGCCTAAGAGCTCATCTCAGTCTTCCCTCTGGCAGGTTAAAGCCATTCCCCTTGTCCTGTCACTTCTAGTTTCTATACCCCTGATGCTTCTCCCTGTCTGTCCAACCTCCTACCGGCTCCAGCTGTCTGGGTCCTGCCCCGGGCTGTTGGTCACCCTTTCCCCAGCTCTAACTAACAGCTGGTGGCCTTGCTACCTTGCTACTGTTTTCCACAGTGGTGTTATGAGGTGCTGAGGCTCCCTGTGTCGGCATTGGTGTTATTTTTGGCACTCTGCTTCAGGCTGAGATTCTCATATTTTGGCTTGAAAGTCTAGCTCCTGCCTTTTAACTTGGAAGAGAAGGGCAGGATTCAAATCTGAAGGTTTCAGCCACCTGAAAGAGCCTAGAAAGACAGCATATTTTATCACTTAAGCACCATATTTCCCACTATATAAAAGGCTTCTGTTCCTTCTCCCATCTGCTTGTACATTCCTGTGAGGGGTCTGAAACCAGGGATTGCCTTGGATTTGCCTGTGACAGACTGTGAGTTGCCACATTGGCACTCTGCAGCCCTCATTGAAGTGGGAGGCTGCAGCAGAGGCGAGGTGGCGAGCACAAGCTGTTGAGTTCTTGTGGCTCTTTGTCCTTCACATCTGATAACGTATGTCACTTTGGTAAGGTGCCTTGTACCTCTTTGCTCTTCCCTGTTGCTCCCCTCCTCATGCAGCAGACTCCATGCTGAATGGTGAATGTTGTAGAAAGCAAAATGTCTGGAGAGGAAGGTTTTCATCAGGAAACCTCAGAGATAGAGCAATGGCTTTACCAGTCCCTGTAGGATGGCTCTGCAGTGGTACCAGTGGTGCAGGAGGGGATGTTCCAGCTCTGCAGTGAAGGGCTGCTAGACCCAGTGACTTGCAACCAGTGATGCCCACACCGGTCACTAACCAAGGCTCTCCTCCTAGCTGCTCTAAGCTGCCTTTTCTTCCGAGCAGGCACAGAGCTAGTGCTGTCCTGGGAGTGGATGCCCTGCCTTGGGAGCAGCTGGTCTGTGTCAGTCTGTGTAGGGTGATGGCCAGAAAAAAGCTTACTTTGCAGAGGGAGTTCCTGGGTCTGTGCAGATCTGGGGAGTCAAAACTGTTTCAAATGTCTGTAGACTTTAAAACTAATCATGGTATATAGATGCTATGCAGTTGGGTGTATGCTCTTGGGGTGGTTGCATGCAGTTAGGTGTAGCAGTGTCTGAGCTTATGAGAAATCTTAGTGTTGGAGGCTCTCAGATTGTTGTTCCAATGGATTAAAGTACTTGTTGGGAAATGGTTTGGGATTAAGGAGTAAAGAACTGGTTTGTGCTGGTAAACAAAAGCTGAGATATGAGGTATGCCCTGCTTGTCCTGTGGCTCTAGATGCATAACACAGAATGAGTGTGCTGAGATTTCCACAGAGGAGTTTAGGATGCTTTTAACCACAGTTACTGGAGTCACAGGAGTCACAATTATATTTGTCTGGAGTGGTTTGATTTTCCCCTGATGAGTGGAAATCTTTCACTGATGAGAGGGAAGTCCTAGTTCATGCTAAAGATGTTCCATGGTGAGGGTGGGAGCAGGAGAGGAGGGGAGGTGATATGATCCAGTCAAAAATGGTGGCAGAAATCGATGTTAATTTCTGAAAGAACTCTCACTTCTAATTTCTTTTGTCTATTTAAGCCAGTGAAAAAAAAGAAGATAAAACGCGAGGTTAAGATTCTGGAGAATCTACGTGGTGGCACCAACATCATTAATCTGGTTGACACTGTCAAGGATCCAGTGGTAGGTGCCCATGTATTGCCTTCCCACCAGCTGCAAGCATGAGAAGCTGCCCCTTGGCTCCTGCTCTCAGCTTGGGTTAGGTGCTGCCTGTGCCTTTGTGCAGCCGGGGGTGAGCAGTGTCCAGCTCATCAGGGTCTCCTGTGGTGGGTTGGTTTGCATGGGCTCATGTTCCTCTCCATGTTCCCCAGATTCTTTTACACCCCTTCTGTGAGTTTTCCATGAGGGGAGAAGTTTTGTAGCCCTACAAATGTTCTGTAAGAAAGCAGAGCCTGTGGCCTTCCAACTCCTGTCTGGCATCTGGAAGTATCTCCTTGGGCAATTGGATATTAAGCACTTTTCATCCTTCTGGTTGCTGTCCTGCCCAGTGACTAGAGGTCATAGAATCATAGAATAGTTAGGGTTGGAAAGGACCTTAAGATCATCTAGTGCCAACCCCCCTGTCATGGGCAGGGACACCTCACACTAAACCATGTCACCCAAGGCTCTGTCCAGACTGACCTTGAACATTGCCAGGGATAGAGCGTTCACAACTTCCTTGGGCAACCCATTCCAGTGCCTCACCACCCTTACAGTAAAGAACTTCCGCCTTACATCCAGCCTGAACTTCCCCTATTTAAGTTTGAACCTGTTACCCCTTGTCCTACCACTACAATCCCTAATGAAGCATGAATCACCAGCATCCTTATAGGCCCCCTTCAGATATTGGAAGGCTGCTATGAGGTCTCCACGCAGCCTTTTCTTCTCCAGGCTGAACAGCCCCAATTTTCTCAGCCTGTCTTCATACGGGAGGTGCTCCAGTCCCCTGATCATCCTCGTGGCCCTCCTCTGGACTTGTTCCAACGGTTCCATGTCCTTTTTATGTTGAGGACACCAGAACTGCACGCAATACTCCAAGTAGGGTCTCACGAGAGCAGAGTTAGAGGGGCAGGATCACCTCCTTCGACCTGCTGGTCACGCTCCTTTTGATGCAGCCCAGGATACGGTTGGCCTTTGTCTGCATTGTCACAATTACCCCATTCCTGGGAAGTTTATCTGAGTAGCAGCTGGCTGAGGTCTGTAACTCCAGCCTGTTGGCAGCCACAGAGAGGAAATGACACTGCTGTAGCATTGGCAGTCCTGGTGACCTTCCTTTTGTGATGGCTTGCAACACACTTTGCCTTGTCCAGTGCTGTCTCTGCTCTGGGGCATGGGGAAGAGCAGCACTGACCAAAATGCCATGTTCATGCTTGGTGTGGGGGGGGTCTCAGTGGAGCTTGCCTCTGTCTGCTGCAGGAGCAGGGCTGTGTTTCTCTCACTGTCCTGCTCCTGTCCCACTCTCTGAAGCGAGGGTTGGGCAGGAAGCAAAAGCTTTCTTGGGTCTCTTGGAGCAAAGGAAGGTCAAGAGGGTGTTTTAAACCGTGACTCTCTTTCTCTTTTGCAGTCAAAGACCCCTGCTCTGGTGTTTGAGTACATCAATAACACAGATTTTAAGGTGAGTCTGCCTGAGTGTGGAGGGGGGAGGCTTCCCGTTTCTGTTGAGTACTGTGATCTTGGGCTGCCAGTTACTTCTTGAGAACTGTGGGGGGAGTTTGGAGTTTTCACCTATGTCAGCTTCACCTTTCTTTCTCCCTGTAAATTAGAAATCTGTAAACAGGCTCTAGATGAGAAGAAATAAAAAGCTGAATCTCCTCCCAACTTGGAGGAGTAAGTTCAACAAGTTAGATATTTTTACTCCCCTCTCAATTTAGTAATTACTGCTGTGCTATATATTCAGCCCAAATTAATCCCTGTGCTGTGGTTCTCTATTTACAGCAGTGCAGTTGATGGAGTAGGTGACACCAGTTTGTGCTGGAATCCTTCAGACCTGGGGACTGTGGGGTGCAGAGGCTGGAGAGAACACCTCCCACTGCCCATGGGCCTGGTAGCAGGGGACTGAGCAGCCTTGAATACATCTGAAGAGCTTTTCTGCTTGCCTGAGCCTGCAGCATATTCCATGGCTCTTCAGATTTCTGGGGAGCTCTGAGGGGTATTATTCCTTCCCAAAATGAAGTGGGTCCTTCTCTGAGTGTAGCTACCGCTGCCTGTGTGACTGAAATGCTTCTGGCTGACAACAGTGAGCTGAACCACACAAGAAATATCTAATTAGCAGCTACACCTATTTTAATGGTATCTTTGCTTCCCCCATGTAAGTGGAGTGTTAAGTAGTAACTTGAGGCTGATGGCCAACAGGGACTCTGAACTGCAAAATGCAGGGCTGGGTGTCCATGGTAGGTCAGCTGTCCCAGACATGCTGTTGCATTAGAAACAGCTCTATGAGTTTACAGCAGATCATTTCTAGGTTTTTAGGAGGGAGCCTGGCTTCTCAAGGAATCCCAGATTCAGAGCTGTGCAAGTCCAAGACAGAAAGTATTGATGCTTCTGATGTTGATTGGTACAAATCAGGAATAACTTGTCTTGGGAATGCAGGCATGTCTCCCAGGGCAGACAGTATGGCTGTTCGTGCTCAGAGCTTATTTGTAACCTCAATTTCACTAACTATATATGGGACGTGTGGGTTATTGGAGCTACACTCCCATGGGATCTGCTGCCTCTTTTGGGTAGGTTCTTGGGGCTACAGCTAACTGGCAGATTACTGAGTGTAATTACAGATTACAGAGGGTACCTGTGGATATCTTCCATAGAGGCTCCCAAGCTGTCTCTTCCCGTGCTCTGAAGTGCCCTTGCCAAGCAGAAAACACACAGAGTAGGTGAGATGACTTGTGTTGGAGGTCTTGGCTTGCCCTATACCTCTATACATGAAGCAGCTGGAGAGCACCCAGCTCCAGTCATTGTCCCCTCTGCTCCACTGTCCTGATCTCCCTGAGCAGCCAAATTCTGCTGGAGCTAAGTGCCTGTGCCTCTCACTGGCAGATCGCCTTCAGGGTGCATGAGAGTTTCCCAGGGCAGCTTGTGTACAGCAGGTTGCTGACTGCTTTACAGGATTGTGGTTTTCTCTGTCCTGTTGGCAGTAGTTGCTCACAAGGTTAAGTTGTCTCCTGTCCAGCAGTTTCTTTCCTTCAATGTTACTATTTTTTGTTTACTGTTAATACCTTCACCCCTTTGCCCATTCGGATGGCAGGACATTGTTCATGTCTGGGCACCTGGGAAAACAGCTGCTGGGTTTCCTCAGCTCTCCAGAAGCTGTGGCTCTGTGGGGCCTAAGCAATGGCTGTGGATGATTCTGGATCAGAAGCACCAGCTTGTATTACACATGGTTTGTCTATTTTTAAATGACAGTATAAAAAGCAGATTTATGCGATATCTCCCCAGAGATGATTACATTTTATTAAGTTGCCTGGCTGAGTCCTTGTCATGATTTAAGCTTTAAGCCCAGCCGGTAACTCAGAACCCCACAGCCGCTCGCTCACTTTCCTCTTCTTCCCCCCTGCTCCTGGAGGGACGGGGAGGAGAATGGAAAGAATGTAACTCCCATGGGTTGAGATAAGAACAGTCCAGTAACTAAGGTATAACACAAACCCACTACTGCTACCACCACCAATAATAATGATAAGGGAAATAACAAGGGGAGAGAACATAAGACTAAAAAGGGAAGGGAAAACCCCCCAGTAACCCCGAGTGATGCTCAATACAATTGCTCACCACCCACTGACTGATACCCAGCCCAACCCGAGCAGCGACCTGGACCTTCTGGGTGACTCCCCCTAGTTTATATTCTGGGCATGAAGTGCTGTGGTATGGAATACCTCTTTGGCTAGTTTGGGTCAGGTGTCCTGTCTCTGCTTCCTCCCGGCTTCCCCTCCTCCCTGGCAGAGCATGAGACTGAAAAGCCGTTGATCGGAGTAAGCATTACTTAACACACCGATGTTTTTAGTTGTTGCTATCAGCACTGTTCTCAGGCTAAAGTCAAAACCACAGCACTGCACCAGCTACTAGGATGGAGAAAAATAACCGTTACAGCTGAACCCAGGACAGTCCTGTCTGAAAGTGATGGCTCTGTACTTGCAGGGATGATGGTGATCATCCTTAGAACTAAACTAGTTCTAGGGATGATCAGTTCCATCCTTGGAACTAGACTACATGTGTATGCTGCTGCATGAGGACCGCAGCTTGTGTACAGGGCTAGTGCTTCTCTTCAGACCTGCTGTATTACTTGTCATCTGGTAGCACTCAAGCTATCCCACAGTCATCTGCTTTAAATGAGAGCTGCACTGCAGGGCTTTGCAGTCAGTTGAGTGAAATTAAATCAGTGAAATTAAATGGTTTTTGCTTAATTGGTTTCAAACTAGCAATGAGATACCTGTCCTTCAACCACCAACAACTCTCTTGTTTTGTGTAGTCTGTGAGCGTACCTGGTACTGCACCTTCCATTGCTCCAAAAGGGAAATTCCCTCGGGAAAGAAGGGGACAGAACCAGGTCTTCAGCAGTTTCGGGTTGGGTTTGCTGTTTTGATCTTAAAACACACTAGCAAGTTTGCAGCTGAAGAAGAGATGGGCAAAAAAGGTGAGTGATGAAAGGTTGTTTCAGGATGTTCAGCCTGTTGGGAGTTGTGAGGACAGCAGGTTTTTGACTCAAAACTTCCACGCTGCCTTTTGATGCAGCCCAGGATATGGTTGGCTTTCTGGGCTGTGAGCGCACACTGAAGCTGGCTCATGTTCATTTTCTCATTGACCAACACCCCCAAGTCCTTCTCCACAAGGCTGCTCTGAATCTCTTCTCTGCCCAACCTGTAGCTGTGCCTGGGATTGCTCTGACCCAGGTGTAGGACCTTGCACTTGGCATGGTTAAACTTCATGAGGTTGGCATCAGCCCACCTCACAAGCGTGTCGAGGTCCCTCTGGATGGCATTCCTTCCCTCCAGCGTATCAACCGAACCACACAGCTTGGTGTCATCGGCAAACTTGCTGAGGGTGCACTGAGTCCCACTGTCCATGTTCCCCTTAGTGAAGCCATGTTGGCTGTCACCAAGCACCTTGTTGTTTTTCATGTGCCTTAGCATACCTTCCAAGGAGAATCTGCTCCAAGATTTTGCCAGGCACGGAGGTGAGACTGACTGGTCTGTAATTCCCCGGGTCATCCATTTTCCCCTTCTTGAAAATGGGGGTTATGTTTCCCTTTTTCCAGTCGTCGAGAACTTCACCTGACTGCCATGATTTCTCAAATATGATGGACAGTGGCTTAGCAACTTCATTCACCAGCTCCTTCAGGACCCGCGGATGGATTTCATCAGGTCCCATGGACTTGTGCACGTTCAGGTTCTTAAGATGATCTCGAACCGGATCCTCTCCTACAGTGGGCCCAAGGTCTTCATTCTCACAGTCCCTGCAGCTCCCTTCCAAGACTTGGGTGGTGTGGTCAGAGCCTTTGCCATTGAAGACTGAGGCAAAGAAGTCATTGAGAACCTCAGCCTTCTCCAAATCCAGGGTAGCCAGTTCTCCCGATAGCTTCTGGAGAGGGCCCACATTGTCCCTAGTCTGTCTTTTATTTGCAATGTACCTATAGAATCCCTTTCTGTTATCTTTCACATCCCTAGCCAAGTTTAATTCTAACTGGGCTTTCCTAACCTGGTCCCTAGCTTCCCAGGCAACATCCCTGTACTCTTCCCAGGCCGCCTGTCCTTGCTTCCACCTTTTATAAGCCTCTTTTTTCCTTCAAATTTTCCTCAGCAGCTCCTTATCCGTGCAAGGAGGTCTCCTGGCCCTCCTGCTGCGCTTCCTTCTAGTTGGGACACAAAACTCCTGAGCTTGTAGCAGATGATCCTTGAATATCAGCCAACAGTCTTGGGCCCCCCTGCCCTCTAGGGCTATAGCCCATGGAACCTTACTAAGCAGGTTCCTGAAGAGGTCAAAGTCTGCTCTTTTGAAGTCCAGGGCAGTGAGCTTGCTGCACGCTCTTCTCACTGTCCTGAGGATCTCGAACTCGACCATCTTGTGATTGCTGCATCCAAGGCTGCCCTGGAGCGTCACATTTACAACGAGCCCTTCCCTGTTGGTGAGCACGAGGTCAAGCATGGCACCTCTCCTTGTCGGCTCTTCTATTACTTGCAGAAGGAAGTTGTCTTCCACACAATCGAGGAACCTCCTGGATTGCTTGTGCTGGGCCCTACCATCCCTCCAACAGATATCAGGGTGGTTGAAGTCCCCCATGAGAACAAGGGCCTGCGAGCATGAGGCTTTTCCTATTTGTCTATAGAGTGCTTCATCCACAGAGTCCTCTTGATCAGGTGGTCTGTAACAGATCCCCACAGTAATGTCTCCCATAGCTGTTTTCCCTTTAACCCTGACCCACAAACTCTCTATTGACTGATCCCCTGTCCCCAGACAGAGTTCCCTACACTCCAGCCTGTCCCTAACATAAAGGGCAACTCCTCCTCCCTGTCTGCTGGGCTTTTCTTTTCTAAAGAGCCTGTAACCTTCCATTCCAACACTTCAGTCATAGGAGCCATCCCACCATGTTTCTGTGATGCCTGTTATATCATATCCCTGTAGTCGTGCACACATCTCTAATTCCTCTTGTTTGTCCCCCTTGCTACGGGTGTTTGTATAGAGGCATCTGAGCCGAGCTCCAAATGAAGCTGGCTCATTGGCTGGGGCAGCTGGAATATCTCTACATTGCTCCGAGCATTTATTATAGGTGTTGGCAACTGACTGGGTGTGTTGGGATGGAATGATGCCCCCCTCCCCCAACACATCTAGTTTAAAGCCTCCTTGACCAGTCTGGCAAGCCTCCTACCAAAACTGCTCTTCCCCTTGTCAGAGCAGCTCCACCAGCCCCCACTAGTCCTGGCCTCCCAAATTGAGTCCAATGTTCTAAATACCCAAACCCCTGACTATGGTACCACCCTTCTAACCATTTATTAACCTGGCCAATCCGCCTAGCCTTTTTAGGGTCCTCCCCTTTATCCTGGAGAATTGACGAAAAGACAACCTGAGCTCCAGAGCCCCTAACCACCTCTCCCAGGGCTCTGTAGTCCTTCTTTATGTTGTCCGGAAAACTGCTGTCTATATCACTAGCACCCACATGGATCACTAGAAGTGGGTAATAGTCAGTGGGACTTACTAGAGCAGGCAGCCTCTCTGCAACATCCCTGATCCGAGCCCCTGGTAGGCAATCACCATCACCAGCTGTCCTCCACCACAGGTCTTTGTGGCACCATCAGCACTTGGTGTTGCTGTGGAAGGGTGCCTAAGGGGTGCAGAGGTACCTTCAGTGGGATTGGGGGTCCCAGCTCAAATCTGCCAGGTCAAGATGGCACTGGGGTCCTTGCAACAGGAACTTTGGGGAGGAACAGGGCCGTGCTGGAGCATTTTTGTTATTTTTATGGCTTTTATCCTCTTTTTTTCATGAAATCTCTGCAGGTTTCTTCCGGAGGTGGGGGAAATGAAAAGTCCCAGGGCCTTGTGTTCTGCCACCTCCCCTCTGCCTGCAGTAGCCTTGCTGGGTTCAGCAGTTCTGGCAACAGTCTATGATAACCTGTTTAAATCTACCGTTGTCCCTCCTGGGGTTGCCCCCTGTGAGTCCATGCTCGCTGCTGGCTCCTGGGCAAGTCCTGTTGAGGACCTGAGGCTCCCTCGGTGTTTCTCGCCACTCTGAGTTGAGGCTCCTGGACGCTGAGCTTCCCCCCGCTCAGGTGTTGAAGGCATCCTCTCTTGAGCTACTCACCTCAGCAGTTGACCCAGTTGCCAAGTTACATGGTGTGTGCCAAAATATCACCAAATGCTGGAGAGTAGAGGCTTCCTGTGGGTGAGTTTCGCCTTTCCTCTTGCTCTGTATGGCAAAAGGAGACCAGCCCACACCTCTCGATGCCTTGTGTTTGTGTGCTGGCAACTACCTGGGCAGATGTTGAGTTGGGTCTGAGTGATGCCCACAGTGATGTTTCTGATAGTTTTCTGATAGAGCCAGCTGCAAGAGCAGAGCATGGGACACATCTGTAAAGGAGATATCTGCTCTGCCCTGCTAGGCTGGGCAAACGGGATTTGGAGCCCAGTCAGCCTTGGGGCAGCTGCTGTGTGGGACCTACTTGCAGTGGAAACCTTGGTTCTGGCCTTCAGAGCCTTGTGCATTCAGGACTGTATCCTGCAACACATGGAGCCTGGGCGTTGCTAATCACACTGTCTGCACAGTGTGCAGGTCAGAGGTGCTGGGTTTCACAGACAGGTCTTCCATGGAGGTCTATTTAAAGCTGGTTCCTCAACGGCTGCCTCTGCTAAAGGCTGTGAGTCAGAGAAGCAACTGCATTGTGGGCCTGGGAAGAAAGGCATCTGTGAGCTCCCTTCCATCCCTCCCTGCTTGCAGGTAGCGAGAGGCAGAGGAGACAGGGAATGGGGAAAATGGGGTCTGGCCTTGTTCTGCCACTGCCTCTCCAGCCCTCCTCCTTCCTTAGGTGCATTGGTGTTGCCAGGTGAAGTTGAACAGGGTGTTGATTCCCAAAAAGACGTGTTTTAAGCATGTGTCCCTCCCATAGTGTTTGTTACCCAAGCAAGCCATTTAAACAAAGTCCTGTAAGGGCTCAGTTGTCCTCTGCTGGCTGTGGGTCATGCACCACAGCCACGCACAACCAGGTCAAGAAATCTATCCCTGCTGTAGCTTGTGGCTATGTCTTTTTTGCTCCCTGCTCACTTTCTTCAGTGGGTTGCTCAGAAGCATTAGGATCATCCTAGCTCATGAGGATACAGTGCAGCTTGTGGCCTGGAGGCTGGTAAAGCTCTGTGTGTGTAAGTGATGCTTGTGTGTTGTCAAATGATTTCCCAGAGCAATACTGGGTGGGGGTGGGAGGCTGTTTGGAGCCTGCCCTAAGTAAGGCAAGATCCTGAGGATCTCGGCATGGGCCTGGGGGGGGATCCAGGGCTAGAGCTGCTTTCTTGGAATGTGAATTTCAGTCCCCTGCTCTGGGATTTTTCCTGAAGCTGCCAAGTGGTGCCATGATGGCAGCTGGCTCCAGTTCTGATGCAGTCGGTGATTTGACTGAGCTGTGGGATGATCCTTGTCTATTAGGAAGGGCAGAGAGGTCTGGTCCTGCTGCAGCCCTGTGACTGTCTCACCTTGCCCTACCTGTGTGAGAGCACAGTCCAGGAGTCAGGCTGGCACTGCTGCCAGTGACAGAGCAGATGGCAAACCTGGAGCCAGTTATGACTTGGCGTGGGAGCAACAGGGTGATGAGGTCTCCAGTGACAGTGCTGGTGGCATGGTGCAGGTTAAATTGCAGGAGTAGCTGCAGGAGGACACAGAGCAGAGGAGGGTAGCAAATGTGTGCTGGCAACAAGCATGTCCCTGAGACTCTGAGCTGAGTTCTCCTTGGCCCCACAAGCATTCCTGTGCTGTAGAGTTGCATTAGCCTTTATTCTGGGATAGAGGGGAGCCTCTGAGGCTGTCTCTACCTTTTGTGTTTCCCCACCCTATTCTCCTTTAGGTTAATGTTTTCCTCTTCCCTGCCCCACCTTGAGCACTTGGAAACCTTACCCATGTGTTCCCAACCTGCCTCCTCTGAATGAAGTTACAGATGTTGTCAAGTCACCATGGTGACTTTGCATGTGAACTGAGAGTTGAGATCATCTGTGCCAACTCAGTGTGCTCTGAAGGGCATGCTCTTTCCTCCTTGAACAGGCAATCTGCCTGTCTCCTGCTGGAAAGAAGTCATGGCAGGGCTGAATGATTCCAGTAGTATTTCACGGGGGCTCTCACATCCTGTCTGGATTCCCTAGTGTGTAGCCCTGACAGGTCTGAGACCAGGACAAGCCCTTGGGAGCAGCAGCATTCACAAGGGATCTGTAATGGGGTCAGTGATAGGAGGCAAGTGTGGTACAGGACATAAAATTAATCTAAATCTCTTGTATTTATTAATCGCAAGTATTTATTTTTGTTTCCCTTTTTTTTCTTCCTCCCTCCCCAAATTTGTTTTAGCAACTGTACCAGATCCTGACAGACTATGATATTCGGTTTTATATGCATGAGCTGCTGAAGGTGAGTGGCATTGCATGTGGAAGTCTGGATGGGGACACCAGGAATGAGAGAGGTAGTAGCAGGGCACGTGGGGCACTGCTACTAAACAGTTGCCTCTCACGTTCAGTGCAGAATCCATGTCTCATAACTTGGGAAGGTTTGGGAAGAGATCTGGTTATCTAGCTTGTTGCTGTGAGGTATTGCAGCTGAACTGGGAACCTTTGGTCACTTCCAAAAGTGTCCGATTCTCTGGGGTCTGTTTTTTCCCTGTGGAGCATTTGTGATTATTAGATACCAGGTAGATCTGTGCTCGGTCCCTGTGTTTCTAGCACTGTTGGGCTGCTATGAGGAAAATCAATTCCCTCCCAGCCAGACCCAGTACAAACATTGGGAGGTATTTGCAGAGCTGGGGAACTGGGGACTCTTCAGCATGCTGAGGAGAGCAGGAGGGATTGCCACCTCCAGGCTTGCTTCTGCTGCAGTATTCAAATAGAAGGTGTCTTCTGCCCACTTGGTCTTTAGACCCCTGCATCTCTGGGTGAGGGATCTAGGACACTTCAAGCCCAAGTTGTGGTCACAGAACCCCCATGGATGTGGTCTTGGGGAATGAAGCTTCTGGTTGTGCTGGCTGTTATGTGTTGATATAACACTGGTGTTTTCCTTTGAGACCTCCCAGCCAAGGCTTTCCCTGCCCCTCTGATGAAGGGGGCGGGAATTTAGGGTGCCCTAAATACTTCCTCTTGACTAGCCTGGTTTACACCTCCCCATAGAAATGCTCATGGAGTCACATGGCAGATCTGAGATCTGATGCACTGCCCCTCTGGGGTCTGCAGCCACAGGCCATGGGAGGCAGCAGGATATAGGGAGAGGTGACAGGTTTCAGCTGATCCCAGGGCTGTTCTGTGCTGACCTGCTGGAGCAGGTGTCAGGTCCCAGTAGGGCCTCAGGACTTTGGGCTGACACTTTGTAGGCCCCCTGCCTCTGGAAATGTGTAGGACAGACTAGGGAAAGCCCTTTGTGCTTCAGGGCTTCATGACTGCAGGTTTCCTGCGATACATCTAGTGGCCTTGAGGAAGGCTTTCTTCTCTGCAGTCTTAAGCTTGCTGCACCTGCCTGCAAGGGAAAGACCTTCCTACTGAGGGCAGCCCTGGATTAGAGTGGGAAGGATGGTGAGGTTTAGATGATCCAGCCTTGAAACAAGCAAGACACTAGAACAGCTTCATCCCTGAAAGCAGTCTGTCTGACCTGTTACAGATTTCCTGTACTGGAGATCCCAGGACTGCCATTTGCTGTGACTCCTGTTGGCTGTGAGGCCATGTGTCAGTGCAGGGGTATCCCTCAGGCCTTTGCTGTGATGGAAGCTGCTGCCTCCTCTGCTTCCTGCTGCAGCTGCGGCCCAGGGACAACATTACGTCCCTGACACTGATGTCTTGGATATTGAATGACTGCAGGCTGTACCCTCCTTCCGTGCTGCTGGAGGTCTTGGAGCATCTGATAGATATTGATGGATGGGTGTCCCTCCCCCTTGGCGATGGGAAAACAACATTCTCGCCCCTTTGCTCAATGTAACAGCTGCAGGAGGGTGAATGGTGCAAGGTCATGGAGCTGGAGAGTTCATGTACTCCTGCCTTCAAGCTTTAGGTAGCTTTGCTCGCCCTCACATGCCATCAACTTGCCTTTTGTAAGTGCTGGTTTGGCTTAAATGAGCAGGGCAGAGGTGACTTTCTAGCTTAAGTGTGTTTTGGGACACAGGTGGAAAGCAGCACTTGAAGGCCATAAGGTCTATGTATGTAAGAATCATCCTTTCCTGGGGAATAGAGTGGAACCTAGGAAGCACAGTGCTCACCAGGCTGGAGCACTGGGATGCCTCTCTGCATCGTGTTCTTCAAAGACTGTTCAGGGAGCACAGTTCCAGGATCTGGGACTGCAGTAGGACACAAGGTCTTGTTGCTAGCTTGTAAATTCCTCACATACAGCATAAGAGGTGAAGATGCCAGTTTCTCATGCCAAGGTTGCAGCACTTGCTGTGCACAGGGCAGTCGTGCCCCTGGCTGAGAACTGACTGTTCTACTGCTGTGCCCGTGGTTACAGACTTGTCTAATGTATGTGCTTGTGTGTTCCAGGCCCTGGATTACTGTCACAGCATGGGGATCATGCACAGGGACGTCAAACCCCACAATGTCATGATAGATCACCAGCAGAAAAAGGTACTGTGGCACCAGGGCTTACAAGCAGGGGGTTTCCAGGGAAACTCTGCCATCTCTGTACCCATAGCCTGGGCAGCTGGACTTACCCTTGTAACCTTTCTTTACCACCTCCCCTCCACTGTTCCGCTGCAGGAAATGGCCAAAGTCCCACTGGAGGGCACCACAGTGGGAATGCATAGCTTAGAGGTTCTTCACCCCAGCCAAGCACGCTGGGTTTCTTTGCTGAGAGGAGCAGGTCTGGGCCATCAGTCTCCAACTGGGGAGGCTGCAGAGACCCTAGGCAGAAGGAGGGTGGCCTTGTCTGAAATACATGTGAATGTTTTTCCCTAGGGAACATAAGCTCATCCTATAGTACTGTGGTGGCTGTACAGGCAAGGTGAGGTTTATGAGGGGGAAATCTCTTCCTAGACCTGCTGTCCTTCAGTAATGCAGCAGGTTGTTCATCCCTGGACTGTGAAGGAGATGGTCTGGCTTGCAGGATGTAGTGGGCCCCCTCCTACCTTGTTTCTTGCTTTCAGTGCCCAGTTAAGATCAACTCTGCCTTTGGGCCAGCCCCTCTAAACAGCAGGATAAGACTGTGAATAGGCTTTTGCCTGTTCCCTGGTGCACAGGGACCTGTCTGCTGTGGCTGCTGGTGCTGGTGAGGACCCAGTTGCCTGGAAGTACCAGTGTGCTTGGACTCAGGCAGAGGAGCTCTCAAAGCTGGGCTTTTCCCCAGCAGCTGGTTATGGGGGAAGAGACTGACCAGAACTCTAAGAGCATCTCCTGTCCTCAGAGCACCTCCCTGCATCCCAGGCTCCACGCGAACATCACAGCATTGAGAGGGTTGGCCAGTGCGGCTTCACCTAAGTGGCTCGTCCTGGGGCTCCTGACTCTGTGTCTCTTTATTGCATGTTCAGCTGCGGCTCATAGACTGGGGTTTGGCCGAATTCTACCACCCAGCTCAGGAATACAATGTCCGTGTGGCCTCTAGGTACTTCAAAGGACCAGAGCTGCTTGTGGACTACCAAGTAAGAGTCTGCCTCCTCCTTGCTAGCCAGTGATACCACTTGCGGCTGCATTTTGGCCACATTTGGGGTGTCTGGTTGTGTCTGCCAGGGCATTGCCTGGGTTGTAAAGAGGCCGGCTGTGAAGTGAAAAGGCTGAGGTTGCCTGTGCAGCTGGGGAACCGGGCTGTGGTGAGCATGCCTCTTCTCACAGCATCTCCTTTTTTCCCTCAGATGTATGACTACAGCTTAGACATGTGGAGTTTAGGTTGTATGCTGGCAAGCATGATCTTCCGAAAGGAGCCTTTCTTCCACGGCCAGGACAATTATGACCAAGTAAAGACTTTGCTACCTGGCTTATTCCATGAGATGTTTGTCACCACCTCATCTCTGTGTGTACAGTGGGGAGGTTCTGGGGATCAGACCACCAGGCTGGGAGGATGTTGCTATGTGCTTAGTTAAGCCATCTGGGATTATGCTTCACTGGCTTCTGTAGGAGACTTGTTTTCTGCACATGTTGCAAAAACAAGTTTCAAGGGAGATATTCCTTCCATCTGGGATGTTTCCAGAAGGAGAGCTCCTCAGATTTGGGTAGCTCTGCCTCTGCAAAAGAGTGGTGGCCTGTCCTGCTCCCTCTCAACATGCCTTTTGTTCCAGCTGGTTCGCATCGCAAAGGTCCTGGGCACAGATGAACTGTATGGGTATCTCAAGAAATACCACATAGAACTGGACCCACACTTCAATGATATCCTGGGCCAGTAAGTGGAGAAGCGAAATGCTGCCTTTTTTCTTTGTTACACATAGGTAAATGGATGCCCATCCCCTTGGACTCTCAGAAAAGGCCTGCTTTGATCTTCAGGGTCATAGTGCTGCTTGCAGGCCTCTGTCTGGCTGCTCATGTCATCTTAGGAGGTCACTGAAATGCAGACTCTGCTTTTGCCTCTCCCATGATCCACAAGCTATCCCTTGTTTCTTCCTTCTCCTACTCATTGACATTCTAGAAGTGGAGATGTAGACACTGGAGGTGAGTGCAGGCTGAGGGGCTAAACGTCTCCCAGATGAGGTTTCTGGAAAGGACAAGAGGTGGGTGTCATAGCAAGGACAGGTCCCAACAAGCTGGCTGGCAAGCCAGAGCACTTCTGGTCCTAAGGGTATCATCCTGCCTGCTGCATCCTGTTGTCTAGGCCCTGTAGGCAGAAGGGAATGTGCAATATTGGGCCTTTCCCAGGTGTAGGACATCCACACAACAGTATACATAAAGAAGAGGGCTCTCCCACTTTGGCAAGTGCTTGCTGAGCAGTAGCTTGTGCAGGGAAGAGCTGTAGCAGTCTGTTGTAGCCCTGTCTTCTCAGAGGTGGACAGTGGCAGGGCTGTGCTGGTGGGATCTGGGCAGTGACTGCTGGTCCCCTTGTAGGCATTCCCGGAAGCGCTGGGAGAACTTCATTCACAGCGAGAACAGACACCTGATCAGTCCTGAAGTTCTAGACCTCCTGGACAAGCTCCTGAGATATGACCATCAACAGAGGCTGACCGCCAAGGAGGCAATGGACCACCCCTATTTCTGTGAGTGTGGAGAAGCCGGGATGGAGAGGGGTCTCTGTGGGGCAAATTCCAGCTCCCTGCTCTGTGAAAGCCTTGGCAGCTCTGTGGGTTTTGAGGGCAGTTCTCTGGAAGGGTTTGCCAGGATGGAGCTTCCGCTTTATTAAATGCTGTTTCCCCTTCCTGCCTGGTCCTGGTCTCCTGCAGATCCAGTGGTGAAGGAGCAGTCCCAGCCCAGCTCAGAAAATGCTGTGCTCTCCAGTGGCCTGACAACAATACGATGAAGTCTGGAAAACAACATTTAATTCAAGAAGTTTACAAATAAAAGTAAAACCTTCGGTCACACAGTGAAGGGAAAAGAACCCAAGGACACCCCCCCCTTCCCCTCCCCTTTATACTTGGCAGAAATCTAACCGGGGGGGGGGGGGGGGGTGGGTCATAAACCTCAGTTCCTCTCTGGTGGTTGTGGCTAATGTAACTCTAAACATGTGGTACCAAAACCCTGGGCAGATGGCCTTGCAAGAGCTAAACATGTAGTGATTTCCCCAGGGCTCAACACAACTGATTCTGGTTCACATCTCTACAGATCCTTCTCCTCCTTCTCAGTCCAGCCTTCCCTAGCACACTGGTGGGGACAAATTGGTCCTTCCACCATCAGCTCTTAACATGCCTCTTTCTTAACATGCCTTTCTGACTTGTAGACTGGAACCAAATTCAGGCTGGAGGTCATCAGGTGCAACTCTTGTTTGGTGGTCCAAGTCCTACTGCTCACTCTGGGCTTGAATTTGGCCCTTGAATTCCAGTTTCAGTTGTTGATTACTGGGGTGGTTGGGGGGAGGTTCAACAAAAAACAGCCCCACAAACCCAGCAGCATCTCAGGATTGGTTTGGAGCATTAAAATGAAGGTGTTGATTCATGTTTCTGGGAAGAGGTGAGATCTCTCCAGGTATGTTTGACAAAGGCTCTCTCCGAGAGGAAACTCAATAGACCTGCTTTGGAAACTTGTGAATGTGAGGGCTACTCTCGAGGCCAGAGAGAGGAGGGACTGTCCAGGCATTCCCACTGAGCTCAGGAAAATCTGTGTTGCAAGATTTCTTGTGCTAGGTGTGCAGCCACGTACCTCATGACGTGGCTGCTGTGAAAATTCATGCCAGAGCACAGCTCTGGAACAGTTCAGCATTGTAGGATGGAGGAGTGGAGAGAGGAGGCTGTGGGGGGGGAGGATCAGCAAGCAGCAGCGTGGTCTGTTGGGGAGGGGGTTGTGCAGCTACTGATCCAGGACTTGGGATCCCACCTCCTGTTTTAACCAAGCCAGCCATTTGTTGATGGGTGCCAATCCTGTGGGGGGAGGGTGGGGGGTTCATCTTGTGGGTTCTTTCATCAGATCCCTCGATGGCTTTATAGCCCCACAGTTCACAGTTGCCTCCTCTACTTGTTCTGTGACTTCATCAAGTGGTTCTGGTGACACTCAAACCTAGAAGCTGGAGAGTGTTTTCCCACCAGCACCTAAACACAGAATTTCCTTCTGCGGCATTGGCGAAAGAGTTGATTTTTTTAATAAGGTTGCAATGTTTCTATTTCACACAACTGTTTACATTCCATATTTCAATAAAGTTCTATTGGCATTGATAGTAGGTCAATCCATTTGTATAATTCACCAAAACAAATAAATATATATATGTCTGAACGTCTGCAGTCTCCAGTCTATGGGATAGCCAGGAGTGAGAGCTGAAGGCATGGCCTCCTTGAGGAGGTCAGGTTGTCTCTTCCAGTCCCTCTTGTCTGAGTATTTTGGCATCACTTAGTCTTTGGTTGCAGTTTTTCATGCTGTCAGCTCTGAGGCTTTCACTTTGTCAGGTTGTCTCTCCTTGCGTGGGGCCACAGAGGAGGTGCAAGGGTTTGGGGTCGGCTCTTGTGGTGCGTTGGACTGCAGCAGCCAGTGCCTGAGGTCCCAGTCTTGGTCTCTGTTCCATGGCTGCTCAGATGAGAAGTCACTGGCACATGGCTGGAAGCTGGGGGCCTCTCCATGTGCAGACCCTCATGCTTGTCTCCTCTCAGCCTGGGTGGATGGCTTTTTCTGAAGAAGTGGTGAGCAGGGAGTAGCTCTTTCCTTCCATCTCAGACTGTGACTGGTGCAGGAGCTCAGTCAGTTGTCAGTGATGGGGTGAGGAACAACTGGTACTGCCATCCTACAGGACCCTCACTGACATGAATTCTCCTGCAGATGCTGCTGAAGGCTTTGGTGCTTCCAGCCCTGTCCCTCCTTCTCCCACCCCTTATGGGCTGCTAGGCCTGAGGGCATGGAGTGCCCTTAAGCTGTGCTAATGCTAGCAGGGTTGGTTTGGAGTTTTAACATCAGTTTCTGAACTGATTTTAAATGTGTATTGAATTGCTCCATTGAGGAGAGGCAAGATCAGGTGATTCTCATGGCCTGTCCAAGTTGCTGTGGGGAAAACTTGTTTTCCAGCTCTTGTGTGTTGGCATTCCCAGCTTCTGGAGAGTCGAGGCAGAAGAGGCATGGGGGAGAAGGGATTCAGTGTGGGAATTATGAATAGGTGAAAAACATTTATTGTTGTATACAGGTGCTTGACAGTGTCCAAACCTGATGGTGGAGTTTCATGGTGGTGCTTCAAGAAGTCTCAGTTCTGTAAACTTGAGTAAGCAAATATTTCATGGTGCCCTCAAGCAGAGGAAGAGATGCTCTTTCCAGACAGTGGAATGGGTAAATGGCTTTCCCTGCTTGCAGTAACCAAAGAGGCTAGAACAACCTGCCCCATATCTCCCCACATCCTACCTCAGCTCTAGGGTAGGATGAGCTTCAACAGATCCATCCTGGAGGGAGACACAGGAGCTGAGCAGGTGTAGCCTGGGACTGAGGACCCCAAGGGCAGTATGGACGCTTGGTTGCAGTTCAGGCTGGTTCCTCTTCACACCCAGCACTTGGAGCAGGAAACCCTGCTCTCCTCTGGACCTCAGCAAAGCACTGTCCTGCCTGAAGGGACAGCTGGGAACCAGAGAAGACCATGTCTTCCCCATCTTGTCTGTGCCTGTTGCAAGTGTTCTATGGCACAATGGAAGCTTTTAGTGGGACTAGAGGAGATGGTTGTGGCAGCAGAGAGAGACAACACAGAAGGTTGGGGAGAAGAATGTGTCTGACTGCCTGGGAAAGTGCTGCTTTGCTGGACTGTGTCTCCCCCTTGCCCTGCCTTCCCCTCTACCCCTTCCAAAGCAGCTAAGGATCCCTCGTGGTCACCACATCCACAGGGACATGCAAAGGGTGGCCAGGTGGCAGGACATGGGGCAGCGTGCCCAGCCATCTCCACATCCCCTACTGCTGGAGGAGCTTTGTCGAGCTGGTGGTGCCCCAGATGCTCACACTTCCCTCCTCCCGTCTCTCCTCAGGTCTGCTGCTGTTTTTCCCAGTTTTCCATAGCAGAATTAGAAACAAACCAAAGGTCCTGTCAGTGTGTGTAGAGTGATGGTGGGTGGACTGCACAGTGCAGGCAGGGTTGAGAGCAGACACCCACCTCTGACCACAGCCACTCCCTGTGATGAGAGAGGTTCTTCTGCCTGTGGTTCCTTGTTGAGCTCTTCTGACCCAGAAAGCATGGAAATGTGAATGAAGGGTGTGCACAGCAGTTGTTGGTTAGTTGTTCCTTTCTCCATTCCGGCTGTTCCCTCCCAACCTCTGGTGGACCATGGTCAGCCAGGTTGCTCCTGTCCCTGCCAGGGCACAGAAGTGGCAGAGGCTGTAGTGTCATGATGGACACGCCCCTAGATTATAATTAAAAGAATTCTATATTGTGCAATAAAAGTTTTAAAAGAAGCACATGAGGAGGAGTATTCAGTGGGGTGGGAGCTGTGGGGTGGGAGCTGTGGGGCAGGACCAGCCACACTGGGGAATGCTGGGCCCTGCTAGGACAGGCTGGGTGAGAACAGCAGGAGGAACTAGTTGTACACAAGATCACCATGGGCAAAGGAGCCACTTGCCACCTTTGGGGTGTCCCTCCTTAGGCCCCCACACTCTTCTGGAGGTGCCCGAGTGCTAATGCTGGTGCCTGCTTTACCCAGCCTGTGGGGCTTGGGCATGGCTCTGTTTGCACCCCAGTAGCTCCCATCTCTTCCTCTTTCTGGGCTCAGACTCCCCTCCTCCTTCATAGCACCATCACTGCAAAGCGCTGAGCCTGGAGCTCCTGCTCATGGGCCTCTGCATCTCAGGACCTCCCCCACGGACATGGTGCTTTACCAGCAGCTCTGGGAGAGCCTGGCTGCAATCCTGGTGGCTGTCCAAGCTGCGCTCTGCTCTTAGATGTTAATGGACCACTTGAAACTCTGATCTAAAACCTCCAGCTGGACTCTGTATGACTATACATGGTCATTTCTCTTCCCCTGTCCCATTCCTTCACTGCTTGTGTTTTCCCCTACACTGAAGCTGCCCAGGCTAAAGGTACCCCTGAGACAAGCCTCTTGACTGGCAAAGAGATCCCTGCTGCTGATCCCAGGGAGGGGAGCTCAGGTAAGGGGAGCCATATGCTCCTGCTGGCACAGAACCACTTGGTGCTGGTCACACACAGCCCTGGCAGTGTGAGTCCTCCCACAAAGCCTGTAAGTGGTGCAGGTGGGAATTTGCCAACACTGTCCTCATACATTACACCCAGAGACAGGATCACAGAATCCCAGACTGATTTGGGTTGGAAGGTACCTCAAAGCTCATTCAGTTCCAGCCCCCTGCCACAGGCAGGGACACCTTCCACTAGAGCAGGTTGCTCCAAGCCCCATCCAACCTGGCCTTGAACACTGGCAGGGATGGGTCAGCCACAGCCACCCTGTGCCAGCACCTCAACACCCTCACAGGGAAGAAATGGTAAAATCTAATCTCAGTCTCCCCTCTGGCAGATTAAAGCCATTCCCCTTGTCCTGTCCCTATAGGCCCTTGTCCAAAGCCCCTCTCCAGGTTTCCTGTAGCCCCTTTAGGCACTGGAGCTGCTCTAAGGTCTCCCCTTAAGGAGCCTTCTTTTCTCCAGGCTGAACCAGCCCAGCTCTCTCAGACTGGTTCCAGAGCAGAGCTGCTCCAGCCCTCGCAGCATCTCCACGGCCTCCTCTGGACTCACTCCAACAGCTCCACGTCCCTCTTGTGTTGCTGCCCCAGAGCTGGATCAGGACTGCAGGGGGGAATCTTCCCAGAGCACAGCAGAGGGAGAGAATCCCCTCCCTCGACCTGCTGCTCACACTCTGGGGGTGCAGCCCAGGAGCAGTTCTGAAATGCTGAGGAAATGCCATTGTGCCAGCAAACATGAGGCAGTGCTAGGACAATCTCTTGCACCTTCTTGGGAGTGCCAGCAGCTGCTTTCTGTTACTCACACTCTGTGGTTGTGATATAAGGAAAGCAAGTGCCTGGAAAACATAGGGTTAAGATACTTTTAACTTAACTTAGGTCTAAGATAGAGAACAATGTTTGTGTTGTAAGTCTGTGGTGTGATAACAGAATTTATTAGTCTTGCCAACAAGAGTGAATTATTTCTTTCCATCCTTCTAATGAGTGAATTATTTCTTACCATCCTTCTAATTAGCAGTTAGTTTGGAGACAGTGCCTCCCGAACATCTGCTAGCTTAGGATACTCCTTGTCTGCCCATCCTGTTCTGCTTGCAATAAATTTTGTATGAAGTTCACACTGTTCTAAATCTTTGCCAGCTATCATAAAATTACAGATATGGCTGGTTTCAGCTACTTGTGTGATTACTGGGTGTCCTGAGTTCAGCAATAGCAGTCATTTTTCTCCTTCTTAGTAGCTGGTGCTGTTAGCGTCGAGACAAACACATAACCACCGGGATGGTTATATGAGGTGCTTTATTGAGGCACCGGGAACCAGGGGTGCGCACCCAAATCTGGTTCCGACTCCCGTCACATCGCGTTCACAATTTATACATTAAAAGTTTCACAACTAATACATATTCAACATAGGTTGCTTCATCAACTAATACATATGCATCAGGGATTGCTCCATCAGTCCATTTCGACATCAGCCTCTTCTGCGCTTGCGTAGCTCCCTCTGGTGGTCGTTCCGATGAAGTAAGGAGTCTTCCTCAGATGAAGTAAGAAGTCTTCCTCAGGTTGTCCTCTTCACCTTTTCTTTACTTGGATAGGCCCCAACCGTTTTGTGGACGTTAGCATTCTCTTATCTTCACCAGGATGCTTCTGGTATGCCCTTTTGGCTTTCTTAAGCCTGGGTTCTACTTGGGTATAGCTCCACAGTACATTCCTTTTTATCCTCCCTATACCGTATATGGTTATGTTAGTTTCTATTACTAAAACTACAGAGTTACTAAGATACAGGATGGCACAGCTATTGCTGATTTTACAGAATAGCTAGAATACAGAACCACAACATCACAATTCTTATAAATGTAACTTTTGCTGCTCCGTACCCCAGCCACCCCATATAGAAGCCTTCTATTGATTTATAAACCTTTTGGATATAACTATTTTTACTACGCTTTCTACTATGCTATATGTTTATCCCATCATAAAACTCCACCCTTCCTTAATATCAAAAGAGGGAAGCTTTATGATAGAACAACCACACAGAATTATGGAGTAAAATTTTACCATTCTCTAACAGTGCAGCACTGTGTTTTGACTTTCAGCCTGGGAACAGAGCTGATAACACCGGTGTTTTAGTCTGACCAAAGACTTTGTGAGCCTCATGCTCTGCCAGGGAGGAAGGAAAGCCGTGAGGAAGCAGAGAGGACACCTGACCCAAACTGACCAAAGAAGTATTCCATACCACAGCATGTCATGACCAGGATGTAAGTGAGAGTTACCTGGAAGGGCTAGTGGACTGCAGGGTTGGATGAGGTATTGGTTGGTGCTTGGTCAGGTGGGGTGGGGCGAGTTATCGGTCGGCTGGTGCTCAGGTGTTGTGTTCTCTTCCCTTGTTATTTCCTTTATCATTATTATTATTGGTGGTAGCAGTAGTGATTTGTGTTATACCTTAGTTACTAAACTGTTCTTATCTCAACCCGTGGGAGTTGCATTCTGTTT
>NW_026637866.1:0-3275 GCF_028554395.1 Pezoporus wallicus | reverse complement strand
GAAGAAAGTGATGTTCCTGCTGTTCCCAAGTCCCAGACAACAGCTTGGCCTTCTCTTATCTTCTTATCCTCTGTGTGAAGACAGGCAACGCGGCCAAGTAAACATTCTGCCAATAACATGTGGTGTAATTCATGGTGAGATAATAATAGAGCACTCAAATGGAAAGAGACTCCTACCTCTACTCCTAGACCCAACATGACATGATGACGTGATACAGATGGCTGCCCAACAGAAAGTGGTACACAAGGTTAAACTACCAGCAGTAAAAGCCACCTGATTAAGAGACCCTCTAAAGTTAGAGCAGCTTTAAGTGAAACACATACCACCTCAAACAGCACTACAAAATACCTGGTTTCTGAGCTCTCCCACAGTCATGGGAACAGTATCCTGGTTTAGACTTTTGAAGTGGAAATGACTAAACTTTTGTCAGAGTCTTCACCAGTCTCATTCTTCTGGCTTGAAATAAAAATGCACAGAACTCGCTCGGATGCTGCTCAGGAGACAACTGAGCCAATGCCAAGAGGCGTGATCTGCAGCAGAGAGCCCTAGAGAGCAACCTGTGGAGAGCTAGAGGTGGCCAAGTGGACCACACAAGCACTTAACAACTATCAGCCCCAAAAGAAAGAATATCATGCCCTTTCCATGGTCTCAAGGAAGACCACTTCCATTGCTAAGTGGTACAAGACAAAGCTTCAATGGAGGAACATAATTAAGGATACACTACTCGGCTATCCACTGTGTGAGAGAAAAGCCACTTTTAAAGCCAAAAAGTACATTCATTGCGCAAATATTTTAGGCAATTATCAAAGATACAAATTCACCTGTAAGTGCCTGGAATCCTGGAGAATCTGCAAAAATTCAACTGCCTAAAACACTAGACATTGGAAACACCTTTCCATGCATGAAAGCTGTCAGTTCCACAATACTGCTATGAGGCTCCATTTATTCCACACGGGACATCCCACCCCCACACAGCTGGGTGATGGCATCTCTCCCCCCCCCTCCCCATGGGCAGCGGCCCAAGGGGGTCCTGGGTGGGAGAGATGGGCCCCAAGGTCCTATAGAGGGGTCATGGGATGGCTCCAATGTCCTATGGAGGGGTTGGGGATGGCCCCAATGTCCTATAGAGGGGTTGGGGGTGTCCCCAGTGTCCTATAGAGGGTTTGGGATGGCCCCAAGGTCCTATAGAGGGGTTGGGGATGGCCCCAACGTCCTATAGAGGGGTTTGGGATGGCCCCAGTGTCCTATAGAGGGGTTGGGGATGGCGCCAGTGTCCTATAGAGGTGTTCGGGATGGCCCCAGTGTCCTATAAAGGGGCTGGGGATGTCCCCAAGGTCCTATAGAGGGGCTGAGGATGTCCCCAAGGCCCTAAAGAGGGGTTTGAGATGTCCCCAAGGTCCTATACATGGGCTGGAGATGTCCCCATGGCGCCAAAGAGCGGCTGGGGGTGTCCCCAAGGTCCTATAGAGGTGTTTGGTTTGTCCCCAGGGTCCTATAGAACGGCTGAGGATGTCCCCAAGGCCCTAAAAAGGCACTGGAGATGTCCCCAAGGTCCTATAGAGGGGATGGAGACGTCCCCAAGGTCCTATAGAGGGGATGGAGACGTCCCCAAGGTCCTATAGAGGGGATGGAGACGTCCCCAAGGTCCTATAGAGGGGATGGAGACATCCCCAAGGTCCTATAGAGAGGCTGGGGATGTCCCCAGGGTCCTACCCAAGGTCCTATAGAGGGGCTGGGGATGTCCCCACGCTGCCATAGGGGGGGAGTCTGGGCTGTCCCCTGCCTCTGGGTGCCTCCAGCAGCTCCTGGGTCCCCCCAAGGCTCCATCTGTCCCCTCTCTGCTCCAGGCCTTGGGGACACCCATGGGTGCCAGGGTCCCCTCCTGGCCCTGGGGCTGCCCCTGTCCCCATCCCCTTGGCATGTCCCCATAGCCCCACATCCCTATAACCCACGATCCCTCTCTTACCCCATCTCCGTATCCCAACGGCCCCATCCCGTATCCATGTGTGTGTGTGTCCCCGTCCCCCCCTTCACCCCACCCCAATCCCATGGCCCCGGGGGGGTCGGGGGGGGTGGGTGCTCACCGTGTCCCTGTCGGGAGAGCCGGGCCGGGAGCCGGGCAGCCCGTTCTTGGTGGGGGTCTTGGCCTCCTTGCGTGGGCCCTGCACCCGCTTCAGGTCCAGCCGCTCCTCGTCACCCACTCGTCCAGGCGCTTGTTGACTGGGGGCGAGGGGGCATGGGCTCAGCAGCACCCCCTGGCACCTCAGTGGCCCCATATGGGTCCCCTATGGCACCTCGATGGCCCCATATGGACCCCTATGGTCCCCTATGGCACCTTCTATGGCCCCCTATGGCACCTCGATGGCCCCATATGGTCCCCTATGTCCCCTATGGCCCCTCGATGGCCCCATATGGACCCCTATGGTCCAGTCTGGTCCTTATACGGCCCCCTTTGGCACCTCGATGGCCCCATATGGCCCCTATGGTCCCCTATGGCCCCTATGGCCCCCTATGGCACCTTGGTGGCCCCATCTGGCCCCCTATGGTCCTTCTATGGCCCCCTATGGCACCTCGATGGCCCCATATTGCCCCCTATGGTCCCCTATGGCACCTCGATGGCCCCATATGGACCCCTATGGTCCCCTATGGCACCTCGATGGCCCCATATGGACCCCTATGGTCCCCTATGGTCCTTCTATGGCCCCCTGTGGCACCTCGATGGCCCCATATGGCCCCCTATGGCCCTTCTATAGCCCCCTATGGCACCTCGATGGCCCCATATGGACCCCTATGGCCCTTCTATAGCCCCCTATGTCACCTCGATGGCCCCATATGGACCCCTATGGTCCCCTATGGTGCTTCTATGGCCCCCTATGGCACCTCGGTGGCCCCATATGGCCCCCTATGGCCCTTCTATGGCCCCTATGGCACCTCGATGGCCCTATATGGACCCCTATGGCTCTTCTATGGCCCTCTATGGCACCTCGATGGCCCCATATGGACCCCTATGGTCCCCTATGGCCCTTCTATGGCCCCCTATGGCACCTCGATGGCCCCGTATGGCCCCCTATGGTCCTTCTATGGCCCCCTATGGCACCTCGATGGCCCCATATGCCCCCTATAGCCCTTCTATGGCCCCCTATGGCACCTCGATGGCCCCATATGGACCCCTATGGTCCCCTATGGTCCTTCTATGGCCCCTGTGGCACCTCGGTGGCCCCATATGGCCCTTCTATGGCCCCTATGGCACCTCAATGGTCCCCTATGGCCCTTCT
>NW_026637865.1:0-32384 GCF_028554395.1 Pezoporus wallicus | reverse complement strand
CAGGCCCAGCACCAGCTTTCAATCCTGGCTCTTCTGCTGTGGGAGCAGAGGCCAAACGTTCGTGCTGTACTCACTGTGCTGCTGGGCAGCTGAGAGAGACCACCTGAGAATTTGGATTCAAATGGACTTTTAGGTATGAAACCGAGGAGAGACTGCAATGATGGTGACAGCGTTGCAAAGCTGTGTGCTGAAGAGGCCCAGCACTAGCTTTCCCTGCTGGTCCTTCTGCTGTGGGAGCAGATGCCACTGTTCATTCTGTGCTGACTGTGTTGCTGCGCAGCAGAGAGCAGGCTCTGGACTGATTCCATTCAAATGCTTTTCCTGTATGAAAGTGAGCAGTGAAAGCAATGATGGAGGCACCGATGCAAAGGTGATTGTGTGCTGAACAGGCCCAGCACCAGCTTTCCCTCCTGGCTCTTCTGCTGTGGGAGCAGAGGCCAAACGTTCGTGCTGTACTCACTGTGCTGCTGGGCAGCTGAGAGAGACCACCTGAGAATTTGGATTCAAATGGACTTTTAGGTATGAAACCGAGGAGAGACTGCAATGATGGTGACAGCGTTGCAAAGCTGACTGTGTGCTGAAGAGGCCCAGCACCAGCTTTCCCTGCTGGTCCTTCTGCTGTGGGAGCAGATGCCACTGTTCATTCTGTGCTGACTGTGTTGCTGCGCAGCAGAGAGCAGGCTCTGGACTGATTCCATTCAAATGCTTTTCCTGTATGAAAGTGAGCAGTGAAAGCAACGATGGAGGCACCAATGCAAAGGTGATTGTGTGCTGAACAGGCCCAGCACCAGCTTTCAATCCTGGCTCTTCTGCTGTGGGAGCAGAGGCCAAACGTTCGTGCTGTACTCACTGTGCTGCTGGGCAGCTGAGAGAGACCACCTGAGAATTTGGATTCAAATGGACTTTTAGGTATGAAACCGAGGAGAGACTGCAATGATGGTGACAGCGTTGCAAAGCTGACTGTGTGCTGAAGAGGCCCAGCACCAGCTTTCCCTGCTGGTCCTTCTGCTGTGGGAGCAGATGCCACTGTTCATTCTGTGCTGACTGTGTTGCTGCGCAGCAGAGAGCAGGCTCTGGACTGATTCCATTCAAATGCTTTTCCTGTATGAAAGTGAGCAGTGAAAGCAATGATGGAGGCACCGATGCAAAGGTGATTGTGTGCTGAACAGGCCCAGCACCAGCTTTCAATCCTGGCTCTTCTGCTGTGGGAGCAGAGGCCAAACGTTCGTGCTGTACTCACTGTGCTGCTGGGCAGCTGAGAGAGACCACCTGAGAATTTGGATTCAAATGGACTTTTAGGTATGAAACCGAGGAGAGACTGCAATGATGGTGACAGCGTTGCAAAGCTGACTGTGTGCTGAAGAGGCCCAGCACTAGCTTTCCCTGCTGGTCCTTCTGCTGTGGGAGCAGATGCCACTGTTCATTCTGTGCTGACTGTGTTGCTGCACAGCAGAGAGCAGGCTCTGGACTGATTCCATTCAAATGCTTGTCCTGTATGAAAGTGAGCAGTGAAAGCAACGATGGAGGCACCGATGCAAAGGTGATTGTGTGCTGAACAGGTCCAGCACCAGCTTTCAATCCTGGCTCTTCTGCTGTGGGAGCAGAGGCCAAACGTTCGTGCTGTACTCACTGTGCTGCTGGGCAGCTGAGAGAGACCACCTGAGAATTTGGATTCAAATGGACTTTTAGGTATGAAACCGAGGAGAGACTGCAATGATGGTGACAGCGTTGCAAAGCTGACTGTGTGCTGAAGAGGCCCAGCACTAGCTTTCCCTGCTGGTCCTTCTGCTGTGGGAGCAGATGCCACTGTTCATTCTGTGCTGACTGTGTTGCTGCGCAGCAGAGAGCAGGCTCTGGACTGATTCCATTCAAATGCTTTTCCTGTATGAAAGTGAGCAGTGAAAGCAACGATGGAGGCACCAATGTAAAGGTGATTGTGTGCTGAACAGGTCCAAGCACCAGCTTTCAATCCTGGCTCTTCTGCTGTGGGAGCAGAGGCCAAACGTTCGTGCTGTACTCACTGTGCTGCTGGGCAGCTGAGAGAGACCACCTGAGAATTTGGATTCAAATGGACTTTTAGGTATGAAACCGAGGAGAGACTGCAATGATGGTGACACCGTTGCAAAGCTGACTGTGTGCTGAAGAGGCCCAGCACTAGCTTTCCCTGCTGGTCCTTCTGCTGTGGGAGCAGATGCCACTGTTCATTCTGTGCTGACTGTGTTGCTGCGCAGCAGAGAGCAGGCTCTGGACTGATTCCATTCAAATGCTTTTCCTGTATGAAAGTGAGCAGTGAAAGCAACGATGGAGGCACCAATGTAAAGGTGATTGTGTGCTGAACAGGTCCAGCACCAGCTTTCAATCCTGGCTCTTCTGCTGTGGGAGCAGAGGCCAAACGTTCGTGCTGTACTCACTGTGCTGCTGGGCAGCTGAGAGACACCACCTGAGAATTTGGATTCAAATGGACTTTTAGGTATGAAACCGAGGAGAGACTGCAATGATGGTGACACCGTTGCAAAGCTGACTGTGTGCTGAAGAGGCCCAGCACTAGCTTTCCCTGCTGGTCCTTCTGCTGTGGGAGCAGATGCCACTGTTCTTTCTGTGCTGACTGTGTTGCTGCACAGCAGAGAGCAGGCTCATTACTGATTCCATTCAAATGCTATTCCTGTACGAAAGTGATCAGTGAAAGCAACGATGGAGGCACCGATGCAAAGGTGATTGTGTGCTGAACAGGCCCAGCACCAGCTTTCCCTCCTGGCTCTTCTGCTGTGGGAGCAGAGGCCAAACGTTCGTGCTGTACTCACTGTGCTGCTGGGCAGCAGAGAGCAGGCTCTGGACTGATTCCATTCAAATGCTTTTAGGTTCCTGTATGAGAGAAGCAATGATGCAGTGAAAGCTGAGAGCTGAGAGCACCGATGAGAGATGCCACTGTTGTGTGCTGAACTCACTGTGCTGCTGGGCAGCTGAGAGAGACCACCTGAGAATTTGGATTCAAATGGACTTTTAGGTATGAAACCGAGGAGAGACTGCAATGATGGTGACACCGTTGCAAAGCTGACTGTGTGCTGAAGAGGCCCAGCACCAGCTTTCCCTGCTGGTCCTTCTGCTGTGGGAGCAGATGCCACTGTTCATTCTGTGCTGACTGTGTTGCTGCGCAGCAGAGAGCAGGCTCTGGACTGATTCCATTCAAATGCTTTTCCTGTATGAAAGTGAGCAGTGAAAGCAATGATGGAGGCACCGATGCAAAGGTGATTGTGTGCTGAACAGGCCCAGCACCAGCTTTCCTTCCTGGCTCTTCTGCTGTGGGAGCAGAGGCCAAACGTTCGTGCTGTACTCACTGTGCTGCTGGGCAGCTGAGAGAGACCACCTGAGAATTTGGATTCAAATGGACTTTTAGGTATGAAACCGAGGAGAGACTGCAATGATGGTGGCACCGTTGCAAAGCTGACTGTGTGCTGAAGAGGCCCAGCACCAGATTTGCCTCCTGGCTCTTCTGCTGTGGGAGCAGATGCCAAATGTTCATTCTGTGCTGACTGTGTTGCTGTGCTGCAGAGAACAGGCTCCGGAGACATTGCATTCAAATGCCTTTCATGTATGACTGTGAGCAGTGAAAGCAATGATGGAGGCACCTTTGCAAAGCTGACTGTGTGCTGAAGATTCCCAGCACCAGCTTTCCCTGCTGGCTCTTCTGCTGTGGCAGTAAAGAACAAACTTTCATGCTCTACTCTCTGTGCTGCTGGGTAGGCGAGAGCAAGCTCCGCCTATGTTGCATTCAAATGCACTCTTAGATATGAAAGTGAGCAGTGAGAGCAATCATGGAGTCACCGTTGCAAAGCTACTGTGTGCTGAAGATCACTCGCAATAGCTTTCCCTCCTGGCTCTTCAGCTTTGGAAGCAGAGGGCAAAGGTTCGTGCTCTCCTCGCTGTGCTGCTGGGCCCCCTAGAGCAAGTCCCGGAGAGGTACAATTCAATGACTTTCATGTATGAAAGTGGGCAGTGTCAGGAATGATGGTGACACCGTTGTAAAGATGCCTGTGTGCTGAAGAGTCTCAGCACCAGCTTTCCCTCCTGGCTCTTCTGCTGTGGGAGCAGAGGCCAAACATTCGTGCTCTACTCACTGTGCTGCTCTGCAGCTGAGTGCAGGCTTCAGAGAGGTTGTATTCAAATGCTCTTTCAGTTATGAAAGTGTATGGTGACAGCAATGATGGTGACACACTTGAAAGCTGACTGTGATCTGAATAATGCCTACACCAGCTTTCCCTCCTGGCTCTTCTGCTGTGGGAGCAGAGGCCAAACGTTCATGCTCTACTCACTGTGCTGCTGGGCAGCTGTGAGCGACCACCTGAGAATTTGGATTCAAATGGACTTTTAGGTATGAAACCGAGGAGAGACTGCAATGATGGTGACACCGTTGCAAAGCTGACTGTGTGCTGAAGAGGCCCAGCACCAGCTTTCCCTGCTGGCTCTTCTGCTGTGGGAGCAGATGCCAAACGTTCATTCTGTGCTGACTGTGTTGCTGCGCAGCAGAGAGCAGGTTCTGGACTGAGAGCATTCAAATGCTTTTCATGTATGAAAGTGAGCAGTGAAAGCAATGATGGAGGCACCGATGCAAAGGTGATTGTGTGCTGAACAGGCCCAGCACCAGCTTTCCCTCCTGGCTCTTCTGCTGTGGGAGCAGAGGCCAAACGTTCGTGCTCTACCCACTGTGCTGCCTGGCAGCTGAGAGCGACCACCTGAGAATTTGGATTCAAATGGACTTTTAGGTATGAAACCGAGGAGAGACTGCAATGATGGTGACACCGTTGCAAAGCTGACTGTGTGCTGAAGAGGCCCATCACCAGATTTGCCTCCTTGGTCTTCTGCTGTGGGAGCAGAGGCCAAATGTTCATTCTGTGCTGACTGTGTTGCTGTGCAGCAGAGAGCAGGCTCCGGAGAGATTGCATTCAAATGCTTTTCATGTATGACAGTGAGCAGTGAAAGCAATGATGGAGGCACCGATGCAAAGGTGATTGTGTGCTGAACAGGCCCAGCACCAGCTTTCCCTCCTGGCTCTTCGGCTGTGGGAGCACAGGCCCCACGTTCGTGCTCTACTCACAGTGCTGCTGGGCAGCTGAGAATGACCACCCGAGAATTTGTATTCAAATGGACTTTTACGTATGAAACCGAGGAGAGACTGCAATGATGGTGACAGCGTTGCAAAGCTGACTGTGTGCTGAAGAGGCCCAGCACCAGCTTTCCCTGCTGGCTCTTGTGCTGTGGCAGTAAAGAACGACCGCTCATGCTCTACTCACTGTGCTGCTGGGCAGCAGAGTGCAGGCTTCAGAGAGGTTGTATTCAAATGCTCTTTCAGGTATGAAAGTGAATGGTGACAGCAATGATGGTGACACACTTGAAAGCTGACTGTGAGATGAATAATCCCCGCATCAGCTTTCCCTCTTGGCTCTTCTGCTGTGGGAGCAGAGGCCAAACATTCATGCTCTACTCAGTGTGTTGCTGGGCAGCAGAGTGCAGGCTCCGGAGAGGTTGCATTCGAATGCACTTTCATGTATGACAGTGAGCAGTGAAAGCAATGATGGAGACACCGTTGCAAAGCTGCCTGTGTGCTGAAGAGGCCCAGCACTAGCTTTTCCTCCTGGCTCTTCTGCTGTGGGAGCTTTCGTGGTTTAAACCCAGTCAGGTAACTTGTTCACTCACTCCCAGTGAGTGGTGCCGAGCTGACAACAATTGAGGGCCGTGTCCCCCCCCCCCCCCCCCCCCGGGCTCTCCGCTTCCCCGCTCCCGGAGGAACGGGGAGGAGGATCCAAAGAGTGCAACTCCCACGGGTTGAGACAAGAACAGTCCAGCGACCAATGTACACAAATCACCACCGCTACTATCAACTACAACAATGATAAGGGAAAATAACAAGGGAAGAGAATACGATACCACCGGCCAAGAAACGAGTCCCACCCGGAAGCCCGTGTCCTTCCGGGTAACTCCCAGTTACCCCCCACCCCGGGCATGACGTGCTGTGGTATGGAATACCTCCCCGGCTAGCCCGGGTCAGGCGCCCCATCTCTGCTTCCTCACAGCTTCTCCTCCTCCCTGACAGAGCATGAGCCTCACAAAGTCCTTGGTCAGGGTAAACATCACTTAGCAACAACCGAAAACATCGGCTTCACCAACACTGTTCTCAGGCTGGAAGTCAAAACACAGCACTGCACCAGCTAACACAAAGGAAAAACATGACTGCTACTGCTGAACCCAGGACATTATCCACCCTTTATTCCATACCATTCACGTCGTGCTCAGATCCCACATTTTCAATACACCATCGCTCTCCCACATATATACATCCATATACATACAGACCAAGAGGAAAAGATCATTTTCTTAGTGCATGGACCAATCCCTATAATGCTGCCGAGTCCATTCGGTCCATGATGTTCAAAGTTCATTCTCTGTTGGGATGATGGCTGGAGGGAAGTCAGGGCCAGTCGCTGGTGACCTGGAGACATCTAGTTGATGGGCTATAAAAGTATTACACAGCAGGCAACAGCATACAATTGAGTTCACTGGCTGTTTTCCCCTAAAATCAAATCCCCTTGAGGTATACATCGGACTTGCCCATCTTCCCGCATTACCCACCAAGTATATCCAGGTCCCTGAGCAAAAGCAATCCCACGAGTGGGTTTGCCTTTACCTGAAGCAGGAATAACCCAGACTGTCTTCCCCAGCAAATTCTTCATATGCACCACGGGAACTTTGTCCCCCTCTACAATATGTAAAAGTTCTGACTGGGCTGGGCCGGCCCTGTTGGCAGATCCTCTGGTGTTGACCAACCAGGTGGCCTTTGGTAAGTGTGTATCCCAATGCTTGAAAGTTCCCCCACCCATTGCTCTCAGTGTAGTTTTTAACAGCCCATTGTACCGTTCGATTTTCCCAGAGGCTGGTGCATGGTAGGGGATGTGATATACCCACTCAATGCCATGCTCTTTGGCCCAAATATCTATAAGGTTATTCCGGAAATGAGTCCCATTGTCTGACTCAATTCTCTCCGGGGTGCCGTGTCGCCACAAAATCTGTTTCTCAAGGCCCAGGATAGTGTTCCGGGCAGTGGCATGGGGCACAGCGTATGTTTCCAGCCACCCGGTGGTTGCTTCCACCATGGTAAGCACATGGCGCTTGCCTTGGCGGGTTGGTGGCAGTGTGATATAGTCAATCTGCCAGGCCTCCCCATATTTATACTTCAACCATCGTCCTCCATACCAAAGAGGCTTTAACCGCTTGGCTTGTTTAATTGCAGCACATGTTTCACACTCATGAATAACCTGGACAATAGTGTCCATTGTTAAGTCCACCCCTCGATCACGGGCCCATCTATATGTTGCATCTCTCCCCTGGTGGCCTGAAGTGTCATGGGCCCACTGGGCCAAAAATAATTCACCTTTATGTTGCCAATCTAAGTCCATCTGAGCCACTTCAATCTTAGCCGCTTTATCTACTTGTTGGTTGTTCTGGTGTTCCTCAGTGGCCCGACTCTTGGGTACATGGGCATCTACATGACGTACCTTCACCACCAGGTTCTGCACCCTGGCAGCAATATCTTTCCACAGTGCAGCAGCCCAGATGGGTTTACCTCTGCGTTGCCAGTTGCTCTGCTTCCATTGCTTCAACCACCCCCACAGGGCATTTGCCACCATCCATGAGTCAGTATAGAGATAAAGTACTGGCCACTTTTCTCGTTCAGCAATGTCCAGGGCCAGCTGGATGGCTTTCACCTCGGCAAACTGACTTGATTCACCCTCTCCTTCAGCAGGTTCTGCAACTTGTCGTCCAGGACTCCATACAGCTGCCTTCCATCTCCGATGCTTTCCCACAGTACGGCAAGAGCCATCAGTAAACAAGGCATACTGCTTTTCACTTTCTGACAGTTTATTATATGGTGGGGCCTCTTCAGCGCGCACCACCTCCTCCTCTGGTGACATTTCAAAATCTTTGCCCTCTGGCCAGTCCATGATGACTTCTAGAATGCCTGGACGACTGAGATTTCCTATTCGAGTTCGTTGTGTAATTAGTGCAGCCCATTTACTCCATGTAGCATCGGTTGCATGATGTGTAGAGGAGACCCTGCCTTTGAACATCCAGCCCAGCACGGGCAGCCGGGGTGCCAGGAGGAGCTGTGCTTCAGTGCCAATCACTTCCGAAGCAGCTCGAACCCCTTCATAGGCTGCCAGTATCTCTTTCTCAGTTGGGGTATAGCTGGCCTCAGATCCTTTATATCCCCGGCTCCAAAAGCCGATGGGTCGACCTCGAGTCTCCCCTGGAGCTTTCTGCCAGAGGCTCCAGGTAGGACCGTTCTCCCCAGCTGCAGTGTACAGTACATTTTTTACATCTGGCCCGGTCCGGACTGGTCCAAGGGCTACTGCATGAACTATCTCGCGTTTAATTTGCTCAAAGGCTTGTTGCTGCTCAGGGCCCCATTTAAAATCATTCTTCTTCCGGGTCACATGATAGAGAGGGCAACTGTAATTTGGGATGTGCATTCTCCAGAACCCCACTGCACCCAAGAAAGCTTGCGTTTCTTTCTTATTAGTTGGTGGAGACATTGCTGTTATCTTGTTGATCACAGCTGTGGGGATCTGTCTACGTCCATCTTGCCATTTTATTCCCAAAAATTGAATCTCCTGTGCAGGTCCCTTGACCTTACTCCGTTTTATGGCAAAACCGGCTTTCAGCAGGATTTGGATTATTTTCCTCCCTTTCTCAAAGACTTCTTCCGCTGTATCGCCCCACACAATAATGTCATCAATGTATTGCAGGTGTTCTGGAGCTTGCCCCTGTTCCAGTGCAGTCTGGATCAGTCCATGGCAAATGGTAGGGCTGTGTTTCCACCCCTGGGGCAGTCGTTTCCAAGTGAACTGGACACCCCTCCAAGTAAAAGCAAACTGTGGCCTGCACTCTGCTGCCAAAGGAATTGAGAAAAATGCATTGGCAATATCAATCGTGGCATACCACTTGGCTGCCTTTGACTCTAGTTCATACTGAAGTTCTAGCATGTCCGGTACGGCAGCACTCAAGGGTGGTGTGACTTCATTCAGGCCACGATAGTCTACTGTTAGTCTCCATTCTCCATTAGACTTTCGCACTGGCCATATGGGGCTATTAAAGGGTGAGCGGGTCCTGCTGATCACCCCCTGACTCTCCAGTCTACGGATCAGCTGATGGATGGGAATCAGGGAGTCTCGGTTGGTGCGATATTGCCACCGGTGCACTGTTGTGGTCGCAATTGGCACTTGTTGTTCTTCAACTTTCAGCAACCCCACAGCAGAGGGATCTTCTGAGAGACCAGGCAAGGTGGACAGCTGCTCAATTTCCTCAGTCTCCAAAGCAGCAATACCAAAAGCCCACCGGTACCCTTTTGGGTCTTTGAAGTACCCTCTCTTGAGGTAGTCTATGCCGAGGATGCATGGAGCCTCTGGACCAGTCACAATAGGGTGCTTTTGCCATTCCCTCCCAGTCAGGCTGATTTCAGCCTCCAGCACAGTCAACGCTTGGGATCCTCCTGTTACTCCAGAAATATAGATGGGTTCCACCCCTTGACAGCTTGATGGCATCAGGGTGCACTGTGCACCGGTATCTACTAGAGCCATATACTTCTGTGGGACTGATGTGCCAGGCCGTCTGATCCACACAGTCCAGTAAATCCGATTGTCCCCTACCTCCAACTGGCTGGAGGCAGGGCCCCTCTAATGGTCGTCACAGCTTTGGACACTTAAGTGTGGTGAAAGGGATTATTCTTCGTTATCACAGGACCTGGAGTAAAATCAGCTCTTCCATTCCATCTGAGAAACTGCTCACCAGAGACTGAAGCCGTAGCACTCATGGGACGATCAGTCTTGGCCCTTGCTCCCCTCTTCAGTTCACTCACCCGTGAGTCAGATTTGAAACAGTGCCTCCATCATTGCTCTCACTGCTCACTTTCATTCTAAGAGTGCATTTGAATGCAACATCTGCGGAGCTTGCTCTCGCCTACCAAGCAGCACAGTGAGTACAGCACGAACGTTTGGCCTCTGCTCACACAGCAGAAGAGCCAGGATTGAAAGCTGGTGCTGGACCTGTTCAGCACACAATCACCTTTACATTGGTGCCTCCATCATTGCTTTCACTGCTCACTTTCATACATGAAAAGCATTTGAATGCAATGTCTCCGGAGCCTGACCTCTGCTGCACAGCAACACAGTCAGCACAGAATGAACGTTTGGCCTCTGCTCCCACAGCAGAAGAGCCAGGAGGCAAATCTGGTGCTGGGCCTCTTCAGCACACAGTCAGCTTTGAAACACTGTCACCATCATGGCAGTCTCTCCTCGGTTTCATACCTAAAAGTCCATTTGAATACAAATTCTCAGGTGGTCGCTCTCAGCTGCCCAGCAGCACAGTGAGTAGAGCACAAACGTTTGGCCTCTGCTCCACAGCAGAAGAGCCAGGGGGGAAAGTAGATGCTGGGCCTGTTCAGCACACAATCACCTTTGCATCGGTGCCTCCATCATTGCTTTCACTGCTCACTTTCATACAGGAAAAGCATTTGAATGCAATCAGTCCAGAACCTGCTCTCTGCTGCGCAGCAACACAGTCAGCACAGAATGAACATTTGGCATCTGCTCCCACAGCAGAAGGGCCAGCAGGCAAAGCTGGTGCTGGGCGTCTTCAGCACACAGTCAGCTTTGCAACGGCGTCACCATCATTGCAGTCTCTCCTCGGTTTCATACGTAAAAGTCCATTTGAATACAAATCCCCTTGTGGTTGCTCTCAGCTGCCCAGCAGCAGTGTGAGTACAGCACGAATGTTTGGCCTCTGCTCCCACAGCAGAAGAGCCAGGATTGAAAGCTGGTGCTGGGCCTGTTCAGCACACAATCACCTTTGCATCAGTGCCTCCATCGTTGCTTTCACTGCTCACTTTCATGCAGGAAAAGCATTTGAATGGAATCAGTCCAGAGCCTGCTCTCTGCTGCGCAGCAACACAGTCAGCACAGAATGAACAGTGGCATCTGCTCACACAGCAGAAGGACCAGCAGGGAAAGCTAGTGCTGGGCCTCTTCAGCACACAAGCAGCTTTGCAACGGTGTCACCATCATTGCAGTCTCTCCTCGGTTTCATACCTAAAAGTCCATTTGAATCCAAATTCTCAGGTGGTCTCTCTCAGCTGCCCAGCAGCACAGTGAGTACAGCACGAACGTTTGGCCTCTGCTCCCACAGCAGAAGAGCCAGGATTGAAAGCTGGTGCTGGACCTGTTCAGCACACAATCACCTTTACATTGGTGCCTCCATCATTGCTTTCACTGCTCACTTTCATACAGGAAAAGCATTTGAATGGAATCAGTCCAGAGCCTGCTCTCTGCAGGCAGCAACACAATCAGCAGAGAATGAACAGTGGCATCTGCTCACACGGCAGAAGGGGGAGCAGGGAAAGCTAGTGCGGGGCTACTTCAGCACACAAGCAGCTTTGCAACGGTGTCACCATCATTGCAGTCTCTCCTCGGTTTCATACCTAAAAGTCCATTTGAATCCAAATTCTCAGGTGGTCTCTCTCAGCTGCCCAGCAGCACAGTGAGTACAGCACGAACGTTTGGCCTCTGCTCCCACAGCAGAAGAGCCAGGATTGAAAGCTGGTGCTGGACCTGTTCAGCACACAATCACCTTTGCATTGGTGCCTCCATCGTTGCTTTCACTGCTCACATTCATACAGGAAAAGCATTTGAATGGAATCAGTCCAGAGCCTGCTCTCTGCTGCGCAGCAACACAGTCAGCACAGAATGAACAGTGGCATCTGCTCCCACGGCAGAAGGACCAGCAGGGAAAGCTAGTGCTGGGCCTCTTCAGCACAAAGTCAGCTTTGCAACGGTGTCACCATCATTGCAGTCTCTCCTCGGTTTCATACCTAAAAGTCCATTTGAATCCAAATTCTCAGGTGGTCTCTCTCAGCTGCCCAGCAGCACAGTGAGTACAGCACGAACGTTTGGCCTCTGCTCCCACAGCAGAAGAGCCAGGATTGAAAGCTGGTGCTGGACCTGTTCAGCACACAATCACCTTTACATTGGTGCCTCCATCGTTGCTTTCACTGCTCACTTTCATACAGGAAAAGCATTTGAATGGAATCAGTCCAGAGCCTGCTCTCTGCTGCGCAGCAACACAGTCAGCACAGAATGAACAGTGGCATCTGCTCCCACAGCAGAAGGACCAGCAGGGAAAGCTGGTGCTGGGCCTCTTCAGCACACAGTCAGCTTTACAACGGTGTCACCATCATTGCAGTCTCTCCTCGGTTTCATACCTAAAAGTCCATTTGAATCCAAATTCTCAGGTGGTCTCTCTCAGCTGCCCAGCAGCACAGTGAGTACAGCACGAACGTTTGGCCTCTGCTCCCACAGCAGAAGAGCCAGGATTGAAAGCTGGTGCTGGACCTGTTCAGCACACAATCACCTTTACATTGGTGCCTCCATCGTTGCTTTCACTGCTCACATTCATACAGGAAAAGCATTTGAATGGAGTCAGTAAAGAGCCTGCTCTCTGCTGCGCAGCAACACAGTCACCACAGAATGAACAGTGGCATCTGCTCCCACAGCAGAAGGACCAGCAGGGAAAGCTAGTGCTGGGCCTCTTCAGCACACAAGCATCTTTGCAACGGTGTCACCATCATTGCAGTCTCTCCTCGGTTTCATACCTAAAAGTACATTTGAATCCAAATTCTCAGGTGGTTTCGCTCAGCTGCCCAGCAGCACAGTGAGTACAGCACGAACGTTTGGCCTCTGCTCCTGCAGCAGAAGAGCCAGGATTGAAAGCTGTTGCTGGGCATGTTCAGCACACAATCACCTTTACATCGGTGCCTCCTGCATTGCTTTCACTGCTCACTTTCGTACAGGAAAAGCATTTGAATGGAATCAGTCCAGAGCCTGCTCTCTGCTGCAGCAGAAGGACCAGCAGGGAAAGCTAGTGCTGGGTCTCTTCAGCACACAGTCAGCTTTGCAACGGTGTCACCATCATTGCAGTCTCTCCTCGGTTTCATACCTAAAAGTCCATTTGAATCCAAATTCTCAGGTGGTCTCTCTCAGCTGCCCAGCAGCACAGTGAGTACAGCACGAACGTTTGGCCTCTGCTCCCACAGCAGAAGAGCCAGGATTGAAAGCTGGTGCTGGACCTGTTCAGCACACAATCACCTTTGCATTGGTGCCTCCATCATTGCTTTCACTGCTCACTTTCATACAGGAAAAGCATTTGAATGGAATCAGTCCAGAGCCTGCTCTCTGCTGTGCAGCAACACAGTCAGCACAGAATGAACAGTGGCATCTGCTCCCACAGCAGAAGGACCAGCAGGGAAAGCTAGTGCTGGGCCTCTTCAGCACACAAGCAGCTTTGCAACGGTGTCACCATCATTGCAGTCTCTCCTCGGTTTCATACCTAAAAGTCCATTTGAATCCAAATTCTCAGGTGGTCTCTCTCAGCTGCCCAGCAGCACAGTGAGTACAGCACGAACGTTTGGCCTCTGCTCCCACAGCAGAAGAGCCAGGATTGAAAGCTGGTGCTGGACCTGTTCAGCACACAATCACCTTTACATTGGTGCCTCCATCGTTGCTTTCACTGCTCACTTTCATACAGGAAAAGCATTTGAATGGAATCAGTCCAGAGCCTGCTCTCTGCTGCGCAGCAACACAGTCAGCACAGAATGAACAGTGGCATCTGCTCCCACAGCAGAAGGACCAGCAGGGAAAGCTAGTGCTGGGCCTCTTCAGGACACAGTCAGCTTTGCAACGGTGTCACCATCATTGCAGTCTCTCCTCGGTTTCATACCTAAAAGTCCATTTGAATCCAAATTCTCAGGTGGTCTCTCTCAGCTGCCCAGCAGCACAGTGAGTACAGCACGAACGTTTGGCCTCTGCTCCCACAGCAGAAGAGCCAGGATTGAAAGCTGGTGCTGGACCTGTTCAGCACACAATCACCTTTACATTGGTGCCTCCATCGTTGCTTTCACTGCTCACTTTCATACAGGAAAAGCATTTGAATGGAATCAGTCCAGAGCCTGCTCTCTGCTGCGCAGCAACACAGTCAGCACAGAATGAACAGTGGCATCTGCTCCCACAGCAGAAGGACCAGCAGGGAAAGCTAGTGCTGGGCCTCTTCAGCACACAAGCAGCTTTGCAACGGTGTCACCATCATTGCAGTCTCTCCTCGGTTTCATACCTAAAAGTCCATTTGAATCCAAATTCTCAGGTGGTCTCTCTCAGCTGCCCAGCAGCACAGTGAGTACAGCACGAACGTTTGGCCTCTGCTCCCACAGCAGAAGAGCCAGGATTGAAAGCTGGTGCTGGACCTGTTCAGCACACAATCACCTTTACATTGGTGCCTCCATCGTTGCTTTCACTGCTCACTTTCATACAGGAAAAGCATTTGAATGGAATCAGTCCAGAGCCTGCTCTCTGCTGCGCAGCAACACAGTCAGCACAGAATGAACAGTGGCATCTGCTCCCACAGCAGAAGGACCAGCAGGGAAAGCTAGTGCTGGGCCTCTTCAGCACACAAGCAGCTTTGCAACGGTGTCACCATCATTGCAGTCTCTCCTCGGTTTCATACCTAAAAGTCCATTTGAATCCAAATTCTCAGGTGGTCTCTCTCAGCTGCCCAGCAGCACAGTGAGTACAGCACGAACGTTTGGCCTCTGCTCCCACAGCAGAAGAGCCAGGATTGAAAGCTGGTGCTGGACCTTTTCAGCACACAATCACCTTTACATTGGTGCCTCCATCGTTGCTTTCACTGCTCACTTTCATACAGGAAAAGCATTTGAATGGAATCAGTCCAGAGCCTGCTCTCTGCTGCGCAGCAACACAGTCAGCACAGAATGAACAGTGGCATCTGCTCCCACAGCAGAAGGACCAGCAGGGAAAGCTAGTGCTGGGCCTCTTCAGCACACAAGCAGCTTTGCAACGGTGTCACCATCATTGCAGTCTCTCCTCGGTTTCATACCTAAAAGTCCATTTGAATCCAAATTCTCAGGTGGTCTCTCTCAGCTGCCCAGCAGCACAGTGAGTACAGCACGAACGTTTGGCCTCTGCTCCCACAGCAGAAGAGCCAGGATTGAAAGCTGGTGCTGGACCTGTTCAGCACACAATCACCTTTACATTGGTGCCTCCATCGTTGCTTTCACTGCTCACTTTCATACAGGAAAAGCATTTGAATGGAATCAGTCCAGAGCCTGCTCTCTGCTGCGCAGCAACACAGTCAGCACAGAATGAACAGTGGCATCTGCTCCCACAGCAGAAGGACCAGCAGGGAAAGCTAGTGCTGGGCCTCTTCAGCACACAAGCAGCTTTGCAACGGTGTCACCATCATTGCAGTCTCTCCTCGGTTTCATACCTAAAAGTCCATTTGAATCCAAATTCTCAGGTGGTCTCTCTCAGCTGCCCAGCAGCACAGTGAGTACAGCACGAACGTTTGGCCTCTGCTCCCACAGCAGAAGAGCCAGGATTGAAAGCTGGTGCTGGACCTGTTCAGCACACAATCACCTTTACATTGGTGCCTCCATCGTTGCTTTCACTGCTCACTTTCATACAGGAAAAGCATTTGAATGGAATCAGTCCAGAGCCTGCTCTCTGCTGCGCAGCAACACAGTCAGCACAGAATGAACAGTGGCATCTGCTCCCACAGCAGAAGGACCAGCAGGGAAAGCTAGTGCTGGGCCTCTTCAGCACACAAGCAGCTTTGCAACGGTGTCACCATCATTGCAGTCTCTCCTCGGTTTCATACCTAAAAGTCCATTTGAATCCAAATTCTCAGGTGGTCTCTCTCAGCTGCCCAGCAGCACAGTGAGTACAGCACGAACGTTTGGCCTCTGCTCCCACAGCAGAAGAGCCAGGATTGAAAGCTGGTGCTGGACCTGTTCAGCACACAATCACCTTTACATTGGTGCCTCCATCGTTGCTTTCACTGCTCACTTTCATACAGGAAAAGCATTTGAATGGAATCAGTCCAGAGCCTGCTCTCTGCTGCGCAGCAACACAGTCAGCACAGAATGAACAGTGGCATCTGCTCCCACAGCAGAAGGACCAGCAGGGAAAGCTAGTGCTGGGCCTCTTCAGCACACAAGCAGCTTTGCAACGGTGTCACCATCATTGCAGTCTCTCCTCGGTTTCATACCTAAAAGTCCATTTGAATCCAAATTCTCAGGTGGTCTCTCTCAGCTGCCCAGCAGCACAGTGAGTACAGCACGAACGTTTGGCCTCTGCTCCCACAGCAGAAGAGCCAGGATTGAAAGCTGGTGCTGGACCTGTTCAGCACACAATCACCTTTACATTGGTGCCTCCATCGTTGCTTTCACTGCTCACTTTCATACAGGAAAAGCATTTGAATGGAATCAGTCCAGAGCCTGCTCTCTGCTGCGCAGCAACACAGTCAGCACAGAATGAACAGTGGCATCTGCTCATACAGCAGAAGGACCAGCAGGGAAAGCTAGTGCTGGGCCTCTTCAGCACACAGTCAGCTTTGCAACGGTGTCACCATCATTGCAGTCTCTCCTCGGTTTCATACCTAAAAGTCCATTTGAATCCAAATTCTCAGGTGGTCTCTCTCAGCTGCCCAGCAGCACAGTGAGTACAGCACGAACGTTTGGCCTCTGCTCCCACAGCAGAAGAGCCAGGATTGAAAGCTGGTGCTGGACCTGTTCAGCACACAATCACCTTTACATTGGTGCCTCCATCGTTGCTTTCACTGCTCACTTTCATACAGGAAAAGCATTTGAATGGAATCAGTCCAGAGCCTGCTCTCTGCTGCGCAGCAACACAGTCAGCACAGAATGAACAGTGGCATCTGCTCCCACAGCAGAAGGACCAGCAGGGAAAGCTAGTGCTGGGCCTCTTCAGCACACAAGCAGCTTTGCAACGGTGTCACCATCATTGCAGTCTCTCCTCGGTTTCATACCTAAAAGTCCATTTGAATCCAAATTCTCAGGTGGTCTCTCTCAGCTGCCCAGCAGCACAGTGAGTACAGCACGAACGTTTGGCCTCTGCTCCCACAGCAGAAGAGCCAGGATTGAAAGCTGGTGCTGGACCTGTTCAGCACACAATCACCTTTACATTGGTGCCTCCATCGTTGCTTTCACTGCTCACTTTCATACAGGAAAAGCATTTGAATGGAATCAGTCCAGAGCCTGCTCTCTGCTGCGCAGCAACACAGTCAGCACAGAATGAACAGTGGCATCTGCTCCCACAGCAGAAGGACCAGCAGGGAAAGCTAGTGCTGGGCCTCTTCAGCACACAAGCAGCTTTGCAACGGTGTCACCATCATTGCAGTCTCTCCTCGGTTTCATACCTAAAAGTCCATTTGAATCCAAATTCTCAGGTGGTCTCTCTCAGCTGCCCAGCAGCACAGTGAGTACAGCACGAACGTTTGGCCTCTGCTCCCACAGCAGAAGAGCCAGGATTGAAAGCTGGTGCTGGACCTGTTCAGCACACAATCACCTTTACATTGGTGCCTCCATCGTTGCTTTCACTGCTCACTTTCATACAGGAAAAGCATTTGAATGGAATCAGTCCAGAGCCTGCTCTCTGCTGCGCAGCAACACAGTCAGCACAGAATGAACAGTGGCATCTGCTCCCACAGCAGAAGGACCAGCAGGGAAAGCTAGTGCTGGGCCTCTTCAGCACACAAGCAGCTTTGCAACGGTGTCACCATCATTGCAGTCTCTCCTCGGTTTCATACCTAAAAGTCCATTTGAATCCAAATTCTCAGGTGGTCTCTCTCAGCTGCCCAGCAGCACAGTGAGTACAGCACGAACGTTTGGCCTCTGCTCCCACAGCAGAAGAGCCAGGATTGAAAGCTGGTGCTGGACCTGTTCAGCACACAATCACCTTTACATTGGTGCCTCCATCGTTGCTTTCACTGCTCACTTTCATGCAGGAAAAGCATTTGAATGGAATCAGTCCAGAGCCTGCTCTCTGCTGCGCAGCAACACAGTCAGCACAGAATGAACAGTGGCATCTGCTCCCACAGCAGAAGGACCAGCAGGGAAAGCTAGTGCTGGGCCTCTTCAGCACACAAGCAGCTTTGCAACGGTGTCACCATCATTGCAGTCTCTCCTCGGTTTCATACCTAAAAGTCCATTTGATTCCAAATTCTCAGGTGGTCTCTCTCAGCTGCCCAGCAGCACAGTGCTCTCTTTGGCTCTGCTCCCAGCAGAAGAGCACAGTTCAGCACACAATCACCTTTACATTGGTGCATCCATCGTTGCTTTCACTGCTCACTTTAATACAGTAAAAGCATTTGAATGGAATCAGTCCAGAGGCTGCTCTCTGCTGCGCAGCAACACAGTCAGCACAGAATGAACAGTGGCATCTGCTCCCACAGCAGAAGGACCAGAGGGAGCTAGTGCTGGGCCTCTTAAGCACGCAAGCAGCTTTGCAACGGTGTCACCATCATTGCAGTCTCTCCTCGGTTTCATACCTAAAAGTCCATTTGAATCCAAATTCTCAGGTGGTCTCTCTCAGCTGCCCAGCAGCACAGTGAGTACAGCATGAACGTTTGGCCTCTGCTCCCACAGCAGAAGAGCCAGGATTGAAAGCTGGTGCTGGACCTGTTCAGCACACAATCACCTTTACATTGGTGCCTCCATCGTTGCTTTCACTGCTCACTTTCATGCAGGAAAAGCATTTGAATGGAATCAGTCCAGAGCCTGCTCTCTGCTGCGCAGCACCACAGTCAGCACAGAATGAACAGTGGCATCTGCTCCCACAGCAGAAGGACCAGCAGGGAAAGCTAGTGCTGGGCCTCTTCAGCACACAAGCAGCTTTGCAACGGGGTCACCATCATTGCAGTCTCTCCTCGGTTTCATACCTAAAAGTCCATTTGAATCCAAATTCTCAAGCGGTCTCAGCTGCCCAGAGGCACAGTGAGTACAGCACGAACGTTTGGCCTCTGCTCCCACAGCAGAAGAGCCAGGATTGAAAGCTGGTGCTGGACCTGTTCAGCACACAATCACCTTTACATTGGTGCCTCCATCGTTGCTTTCACTGCTCACTTTCATGCAGGAAAAGCATTTGAATGGAATCAGTCCAGAGCCTGCTCTCTGCAGCGCAGCAACACAGTCAGCATAGAATGAACAGTGGCATCTGCTCCCACAGCAGAAGGACGAGCAGGGAAAGCTAGTGCTGGGCCTCTTCAGCACACAAGCAGCTTTGCAACGGTGTCACCATCATTGCAGTCTCTCCTCGGTTTCATACCTAAAAGTCCATTTGAATCCAAATTCTCAGGTGGTCTCTCTCAGCTGCCCAGCAGCACAGTGAGTACAGCACGAACGTTTGGCCTCTGCTCCCACAGCAGAAGAGCCAGGATTGAAAGCTGGTGCTGGACCTGTTCAGCACACAATCACCTTTACATTGGTGCCTCCATCGTTGCTTTCACTGCTCACTTTCATACAGGAAAAGCATTTGAATGGAATCAGTCCAGAGCCTGCTCTCTGCTGCGCAGCAACACAGTCAGCACAGAATGAACAGTGGCATCTGCTCCCACGGCAGAAGGACCAGCAGGGAAAGCTAGTGCTGGGCCTCTTCAGCACACAAGCAGCTTTGCAACGGTGTCACCATCATTGCAGTCTCTCCTCGGTTTCATACCTAAAAGTCCATTTGAATCCAAATTCTCAGGTGGTCTCTCTCAGCTGCCCAGCAGCACAGTGAGTACAGCACGAACGTTTGGCCTCTGCTCCCACAGCAGAAGAGCCAGGATTGAAAGCTGGTGCTGGACCTGTTCAGCACACAATCACCTTTACATTGGTGCCTCCATCGTTGCTTTCACTGCTCACTTTCATACAGGAAAAGCATTTGAATGGAATCAGTCCAGAGCCTGCTCTCTGCTGCGCAGCAACACAGTCAGCACAGAATGAACAGTGGCATCTGCTCCCACAGCAGAAGGACCAGCAGGGAAAGCTAGTGCTGGGCCTCTTCAGCACACAAGCAGCTTTGCAACGGTGTCACCATCATTGCAGTCTCTCCTCGGTTTCATACCTAAAAGTCCATTTGAATCCAAATTCTCAGGTGGTCTCTCTCAGCTGCCCAGCAGCACAGTGAGTACAGCACGAACGTTTGGCCTCTGCTCCCACAGCAGAAGAGCCAGGATTGAAAGCTGGTGCTGGACCTGTTCAGCACACAATCACCTTTACATTGGTGCCTCCATCGTTGCTTTCACTGCTCACTTTCATACAGGAAAAGCATTTGAATGGAATCAGTCCAGAGCCTGCTCTCTGCTGCGCAGCAACACAGTCAGCACAGAATGAACAGTGGCATCTGCTCCCACAGCAGAAGGACCAGCAGGGAAAGCTAGTGCTGGGCCTCTTCAGCACACAAGCAGCTTTGCAACGGTGTCACCATCATTGCAGTCTCTCCTCGGTTTCATACCTAAAAGTCCATTTGAATCCAAATTCTCAGGTGGTCTCTCTCAGCTGCCCAGCAGCACAGTGAGTACAGCACGAACGTTTGGCCTCTGCTCCCACAGCAGAAGAGCCAGGATTGAAAGCTGGTGCTGGACCTGTTCAGCACACAATCACCTTTACATTGGTGCCTCCATCGTTGCTTTCACTGCTCACCTTCATACAGGAAAAGCATTTGAATGGAATCAGTCCAGAGCCTGCTCTCTGCTGCGCAGCAACACAGTCAGCACAGAATGAACAGTGGCATCTGCTCCCACAGCAGAAGGACCAGCAGGGAAAGCTAGTGCTGGGCCTCTTCAGCACACAAGCAGCTTTGCAACGGTGTCACCATCATTGCAGTCTCTCCTCGGTTTCATACCTAAAAGTCCATTTGAATCCAAATTCTCAGGTGGTCTCTCTCAGCTGCCCAGCAGCACAGTGAGTACAGCACGAACGTTTGGCCTCTGCTCCCACAGCAGAAGAGCCAGGATTGAAAGCTGGTGCTGGACCTGTTCAGCACACAATCACCTTTACATTGGTGCCTCCATCGTTGCTTTCACTGCTCACTTTCATACAGGAAAAGCATTTGAATGGAATCAGTCCAGAGCCTGCTCTCTGCTGCGCAGCAACACAGTCAGCACAGAATGAACAGTGGCATCTGCTCCCACAGCAGAAGGACCAGCAGGGAAAGCTAGTGCTGGGCCTCTTCAGCACACAAGCAGCTTTGCAACGGTGTCACCATCATTGCAGTCTCTCCTCGGTTTCATACCTAAAAGTCCATTTGAATCCAAATTCTCAGGTGGTCTCTCTCAGCTGCCCAGCAGCACAGTGAGTACAGCACGAACGTTTGGCCTCTGCTCCCACAGCAGAAGAGCCAGGATTGAAAGCTGGTGCTGGACCTGTTCAGCACACAATCACCTTTACATTGGTGCCTCCATCGTTGCTTTCACTGCTCACTTTCATACAGGAAAAGCATTTGAATGGAATCAGTCCAGAGCCTGCTCTCTGCTGCGCAGCAACACAGTCAGCACAGAATGAACAGTGGCATCTGCTCCCACAGCAGAAGGACCAGCAGGGAAAGCTAGTGCTGGGCCTCTTCAGCACACAGGCAGCTTTGCAACGGTGTCACCATCATTGCAGTCTCTCCTCGGTTTCATACCTAAAAGTCCATTTGAATCCAAATTCTCAGGTGGTCTCTCTCAGCTGCCCAGCAGCACAGTGAGTACAGCACGAACGTTTGGCCTCTGCTCCCACAGCAGAAGAGCCAGGATTGAAAGCTGGTGCTGGACCTGTTCAGCACACAATCACCTTTACATTGGTGCCTCCATCATTGCTTTCACTGCTCACTTTCATACAGGAAAAGCATTTGAATGGAATCAGTCCAGAGCCTGCTCTCTGCTGCGCAGCAACACAGCACAGAATGAACAGTGGCATCTGCTCCCACAGCAGAAGGACCAGCAGGGAAAGCTGGTGCTGGGCCTCTTCAGCACACAAGCAGCTTTGCAACGGTGTCACCATCATTGCAGTCTCTCCTCGGTTTCATACCTAAAAGTCCATTTGAATCCAAATTCTCAGGTGGTCTCTCTCAGCTGCCCAGCAGCACAGTGAGTACAGAACGAACGTTTGGCCTCTGCTCCCACAGCAGAAGAGACAGGATTGAAAGCTGGTGCTGGACCTGTTCAGCACACAATCACCTTTGCATTGGTGCCTCCATCATTGCTTTCACTGCTCACTTTCATACAGGAAAAGCATTTGAATGGAATCAGTCCAGAGCCTGCTCTCTGCTGCGCAAAAACAGTCAGCACAGAATGAACAGGCCTCTGCTCCCACAGCAGAAGAGCCAGGAGGGAAAGCTGGGGCTTGGCCTCTTCAGCATTCAATCACCTTTGCATCGGCGCCTCCATTGTTGCTTTCACTGCTCACTTTCATACAGGAAAAGCATTTGAATGGAATCAGTCCAGAACCTGCTCTCTGCTGCGCAGCAACACAGTCAGCACAGAATGAACAGTGGCATCTGCTCCCACAGCAGAAGAGCCAGGATTGAAAGGTGGTGCTGGGCCTCTTCAGCACACAATCACCTTTGCATTGGTGCCTCCATCATGGCTTTCACTGCTCACTTTCATACAGGAAAAGCATTTGAATGCAATCAGTCCAGAGCCTGCTCTCTGCTGCACAGCAACACAGTGAGTACAGCACGAACGTTTGGCATCTGCTCCCACAGCAGAAGAGCCAGCATTGAAAGCTGGTGCTGGACCTCTTCAGCACACAATCACCTTTGCAACGGTGCCTCCATCATTGCTTTCACTGCTCACTTTCATACACGAAAAGCATTTGAATGCAATCAGTCCAGAACCTGCCCTCTGCTGCGCAGCAACACAGTCAGCGCAGAATGAACGTTTGGCATCTGCTCCCACAGCAGAAGGACCAGCAGGGAAAGCTGGTGCTGGGCCTCTTCAGCACACAGTCAGCTTTGCAACGGTGTCACCATCATTGCAGTCTCTCCTCCGTTTCATACCTAAAAGTCCATTTGAATACAAATTCTCGGGTGGTCGCTCTCAGCTGCCCAGCAGAACAGTGAGTACAGCACGAATGTTTGGCCTCTGCTCCCACAGCAGAAGAGCCAGGAAGGAAACCTAGTGCTGGGCCTCTTCAGCACACACTCACCTTTGCATCGGTGCCTCCATCATTGCTTTCACTGCTCACTTTCATACACGAAAAGCATTTGAATGGAATCAGTCCAGAACCTGCTCTCTGCTGTGCAGCAACACAGTCAGCACAGAATGAACGTTAGGCTTCTGCTGCCACAGCAGAAGTGCCAGGATGGAAAGCTGGTGCTGGGATTCTTCTGCTCAAAGTCAGCTATCAACTGTGTCACCAGAGGTGAGGCGAAGAGAGAAGTGAAGAGGAGAGGAGAGGAGAGGAGAGGAGAGGAGAGGAGAGGAGAGGAGAGGAGAGGAGAGGAGAGGAGAGGAAGGGGAGAGGAGAGGAGAGGAGAGGGGAGGAGAGGAGAGGAGAGGGGAGAAGAGGAGAGGACAGGAGAGGAGAGGAGAGGAGAGGACAGGGGAGGGGAGGGGAGAGGAGAGGAGAGGAGAGGAGGAGAGGAGAGGAGAAGAGAGGAGAGGAGAGGAGAGGAGAGGAGAGGAGAGGAGAGGAGCAGAAGAAAGGGCAGAGGAGGGGAGACTTTAGGAGATTTTAGGAGAGGGGGGGAGGGGAGGGGAGAAAAGGGGAGAGGAGAGGAGAGGAGAGGAGAGGAGAGGAGAGGAGAGGAGAGGAGAGGAGAGGAGAGGAGAGGAGAAGAATGGAGGGGAGGAGAGGAGAGAGAGAGGAGAGGAGAGGAGAGGAGAGGAGAGGAGAGGAGAGGAGAGGAGAGGAGAGAAGAGGACAGGACAGTACACCACTCCAGACAGGAGAGGGGAGGTGAAGAGAGAGGAGAGGAGAATAGAGGTGAGGAGAGGAGAGGAGAGGAGAGGAGAGGAGAGGAGAGGAGAGGAGAGGAGAGGAGAGGAGAGGAGAGGAGAAGAATGGAGGGGAGGGGAGAGGGAGAGGAGAGGAGAGGAGAGGAGAGGAGAGGAGAGGAGAGGAGAGGAGAGGAGAGGAGAGGAGAGGAGAGGAGAGGAGAGGAGAGGAGAGGAGAGGAGAGGAGAGGAGAGGAGGAGGAGAGAGAGGAGAGGAGAAGAGAGAAGGAGAGGAGAGGAGAGAGAGGAGAGGAGAGGAGAATAGAGGAGAGGAGAGGAGAGGAGAGGAGGAAAGAGTAGAAGACAGCAGAGAAAAGGAAATGTGAGTGAGTGAAAGGAGAGAAGAGGGAAGGAAAGAAGAGAAGAGGGAAGGAGAGGAGAAAAGAATTCAGGAGCAGAGCGGAGAGGAGAGTTGAGAGAGGAGGAGAGGAGTGGTCAGGAGAAGAAAGCTGAAGACAGGAAAGAAGAGGTGGGGACAGGAAAAGAGTGGACAAGAGAAGTGAGAAGAGAGGAGACAAGAAGAGAGGAGAGGAGAGGAGAGGAGAGGAGAGGAGAGGAGAGGAGAGGAGAGGAGAGGAATGGACACTGGAAGCCTCGAGAGGCAAGGCGAAGAGAGGAGAAGAGGAGAGGAGTGGAGAGGAGTGAGAAGGAGAGAATAGGAATGGAGAGTCGAAGCCTTTAGAGGTGAGGCGATTAGAGAGGACAAGAGGAGTGGAGATGAGAGGAGTGGACAGGTAAGGAGAGGGGAGGGGAGGAGAAGACGTGAGGGGAGAAGAGAGGAGAGGATGGTAGGGGAGAGGAGCGAGGAGGAGAAGATAGTGGACAGGAGAATCTCTTAGAGTGGAGAGGAGAGGAGAGGAGAGGAGAGGAGAGGAGAGGAGAGGAGAGGAGAGGAGAGGAGAGGAGAGGAGAGGAGAGGAGAGGAGAGGAGAGGAATGGACAGTCGAAGCTTTGTAGGCCAGGCAAATATAGGAGAAAAGAACAGAGGAGAGGAGAGGAGAAGAGAGGAGAGGAGAGGAGAGGAGAGGAGAGGAGAGGAGAGGAATGGACTCTGGAAGCCTCGAGAGGCAAGGCGAAGAGAGGAGAAAAGGAGAGGAGAGGAGAGGAGAGGAGTGAGAAGGAGAGGATAGGAATGGAGAGTCGAAGCCTTTAGAGGTGAGGCGATTAGAGAGGACAAGAGGAGTGGAGATGAGAGGAGTGGACAGGTAAGGAGAGGGGAGGGGAGGAGAAGACGTGAGGGGAGAAGAGAGGAGAGGATGGTAGGTGAGAGGAGCGAGGAGGAGAAGATAGTGGACAGGAGAATCTCTTAGAGTGGAGGCGAGGAGAGGAGAGGAGAGGAGAGGAGAGGAATGGACAGTCGAGGCTTTGTAGGCCAGGCAAATACAGGAGAAAAGAACAGAGGAGAGGAGAGGAGAGGAGAGGAGAGGAGAGGAGAGGAGAGGAGAGGAATGGACCTTTGAAGCCTCGAGAGGCAAGGCGAAGAGAGGAGAAAAGGAGAGGAGAGGAGAAAATTGGAGGGGAGAGAAGTAAAGAGGAGAGAAGAGGATTGGAGAGCAGAATAGAGGACACAAGTAGAGAGGAGAGGGGAGGAGAAGGGAGCGGAATAGAGGAGAAGAGAGCAGCGGGAAGGAGAGGGGAGGAGAAGAGAGGAAAGGAGAACGGGGAGATGAGAGGAGAGTAGGGGGGAGGAGAGAATGGGAACGGGGAGGAGAGTAGAGAGGAGAATTGGGAGAGGAGAAGAGACGAGAGGAGAATCGTTGAGACGAGAGGAGAGGAGGGGGCACGAGAGGAGAGGAGCAGAGAGGAGAGAAGAGGAGCGGGAAGGTGAGTAGAGGAGAGGAGATTAGCGGAGAGTTTAGGTGAGAAGAGGAGAGTAGAGAAGAGCAGATGAGACATGAAAATAAGTGAGAAGACGAGGGGAGAGGAGAGGAGAAGAGCGGGGAGGAGAAGAGAGAAGAGGACAGGAGAGGTGAAGTGAGGAGAGGAATGGTGAGCAGAGGAGTGGGGAGGAGAGGAGCGGGGAGGAGAGTAGAGGAGAGCAGGAGCGAGGAGAGGAGAAGTGAGGAGATTAGGGAAGAGGAGAGGAGCTGGGAGATGAGGAGAGGAGTGGTGAGGGGACAAAAGGAGAGGAGCGGGAGGAGAGGAGAGGAGCAAGAGGAGAGGAGGGGAGCGGGTAGGAGCAGAAGGGGCCCAGCACAGGCTTTCTGTCCTGGCTCTTCGGATGTTGCGGCAGAGGCCAGACGATCGAGCTGTGCACTCTCTGCAGCAGGAGAGCGAGGAGAAGGCACCAGGGAAGTTGCACACAATTGGACTTTTGGTAGGAAAGCGAAGAGTGACAACAATGCGGGTGGCACCGTTACAAAGCTCACTGCAGAAGAGGCCTAGCACCAACTTTCTGCCCTGCCATCTCCACTTTTAGGACTAGGGATTAAGCCTTAATGTTAATGACTAGCAGCAGCTTTCTGTTGTCTCCTGCTCTGGCAATGCAGAAGCTCTATGTTTTCACTTTGAAAGATTTGCTTCTACCGTTTTAGGCAGGAAAGCTGGGGCGCTTTGAAAATCTGGTGACACTGCTGCAGATCTGCCTGCTTTCTGCTCTGGCTCCTTGGATCTATAAGCATTAGCTGGTGTTTTGCACTCTCTTAGCATTGCCCCTGGATCTGGGGAGGGAACAACAAAGAGGCACTCTAGGAAGATGACTTAACATTACAAAGGTAGCGCACATTGCCTTGTGGCTGACACTGGAGCAGAGCTCAATCTCTGCAGGTGATTCCCAGCAAGAGCTTTCTGCACTGACACCTCCACAGTGGGATGTAGGGATGGAGACTTCAGCTGAATGCCCCCAGCAGCTTTCCACTCCTGCTTGTGCTCTGGAGAAACTAAAACTCCATTTGAAACCCACCTCTGTGGCTCCCGTGCTCGGCTGCCCCGCAGCCGAATGCGTGTAGCACAAATGTTGGGCCTCTGCTCCCAGAGCCAAAGAGCCATGACAGAAAGCTGGGCCTGGGCATCTTCTGCAGACAGTGAGCATTGCAACAGTGCCACCCGCATTGCTGTGGGTCTTGGCTTTCCCATGTAAAAGTCCATTTGACTCAAACCTCTGTGCCACCTGCTCTTGGCTGTGCTGCAGCACATTGAGTAGAGCACAAATGTTTGGCTTCTGCTCCCGCAGCTGAAGAACCAGGACAGAAAGCTGGTGCTGGGACTCTTCTGCAGAGAGTGAGATTTGCAAAGGTGCACCAACATTGCTGTTGCTTCTCACTTTCCCAACTTAAAGTCCAATTGTGTGCATCTTCTCTGGTGCTCTCTCCTGTCTGTCGTACAGCAGAGTGAGTAGAGAACGAAAGTTTGGCCTCTGCTCCCACAGACAAAGAGCCAGGACAGAAAGGAGGTTCTGGGTCTCTTTTGCATACAGTGAGCTTTCAACGGTGCCACCCACTTTGCTATATTTCCTCAGTTTCCCAACTAAAAGTCCAATTGTCTGCATCTGCTCCCACAGCAGAAGAGCCAGGACAGAAAACTGGTGCTGTGCCACTTCTGCAGACAGTGAGCTTTGCAAGAGTGACCCCCAAATAGCGTAGTTCCCCGCTTTCCCACCTAAATGTCCATTGGAATCTAACCTCTGTGGCACCAGCTCTCGCCCGTCCAGCAGCAGATTGAGTAGAGGACAAATGTTTGGCTTCTGCTCCTACAGCTGGAGGGCCAGGACAGAAAGCTGGTGATGGGCATCTTCTGCAGACAGTGAGCTTTGCAAAGGTTCCCTCCAAATTGCTGTTGCTGCTTGCTTTCCAACATAAAGGTCCATTTGAGTTCAACCTCTGCAGTGCCCGCTCTTGCCTTTTCAGCAGCTTAGGCCCACCAGCAGCTTTCTGGTCTAGCTCTTTGGCTCAATACACATTAGGTGGATGTTTGCATTCTGTGAGCCTTGCTGCTGGATCTGGCGAGGGACCGTCAAAGAGGCACCGTAGAAAGATGGACTTAACAATACAAAGGTAATGCACATTGCCACCTTGCTCATACTGGAGCACAGCTTACTTTGTGCAGGTGATGTACAGCACAAGCTTTATGCTCTGCCATTTCCAGAGAGGAAGAAAGGGATGGAAGCTTCATCTGAACATCCAGTGTCCTGGGTTCCACAGTAGCAGTCATTTTTTTCCTTCATAGTAGCTGGTGCAATTCTATGTTTTGGACTTTCAGCCTGGGAACAGCGCTGATAACACCAATGTTTTTAGTTACTGCACAGATGGTTTAGTCTGACCAAGGACTTTGTGAGTCTCATGGTCTGCCAGGGAAATGGGGAAGCCGGGAGGAAGCAGAGACATGACACCTGACCCAAACAACCTAAAGAGGTATTCCATACCACAGCACGTCATGCCCAGGATGTAACTGAGAGTTACCCGGAAGGGCGAGTGCACTGCGGGGTTGGACAAGGTATTGGTCGGTGCTCAGTCGGGTGGGGTGGGGAGAGTTATCGATCAGCTGGTGGTGGTGTTGTATTCTCTTCCCTTGTTATTTCCTTTATCAGTATTATTATTGGTGGTAGCAGTAGTGATTTGTGTTATCCCTTAGTTACTAAACTGTTCTTATCTCAACCCCTGGGAGTTGCATTCTTTTGATTCTCCCTGCAGGAGCAGGGGGAAGGAAAGGGGGTGTGTGTGTGTGTGTGTGTGTGTGTGGTGAGAGAGAGACTGCTTGATTTACGGCTGGGTTTAAACCACAACATCCAGCAGCAGCTTTCTGCTCTCGCTCATACTCAGGAGAACCTGAAGCTTTATGTTCGCACTTTGAGAGACTTGCGTCTACTGCTTAAAGCAGGAAAGCTGGGGTACTCTCAACATGCTTGGATACACTGCTGAAAGCTCCCTGGTTGCTGCTTATTCTGCTCTGGCTCTTTGGATCTATACGCATTACCTGGACATTTGCGGTCTGTGAGCACTGCTCCTGGACCTGTGAAGAACATCAAAGACGCAGTGGAGGAAGATGGACTTAACGTTACAAAGGTAGTGCACATTGCCATGTTGATTACAGTGGAGGACAGCTCAATCTGTGCAGGTGATATCCAGCACAAATTTTCTGCAGTGTCACCTCCACTGTGTCAGCAGGGCATGGAGCCTTCAGCTGAATGCCCCCAGCAGCTTTCTTCTCTGTCTTGTCTTCTGGAGAAGCAGATGTTGCCTGTTTGTAGAATGAGAGTCTTGCTTCTACCATTTTTGGCAAGAAAGCTGGGCTTCTTTGACATGCTGGTGACCCTGCTCTTGATCTCCCTGGTTGCTGCTTATTCCCAGCAGCAACTTTCTGCTCTGTCTCTTTGGATCTGTGCACATTAGCTGGAGTTTTCCACTGTGAGCACTACGCCTGATCTGGCAAGGGAACATCAAAGAGTCACGGTAGGAAGATGGACTTAACATTACAATGAAAGTGCACATTGTCATGCTGCTGACATTGGAGCAGCTTACTCTCTGCAGGTGATTCCCAGAACCAGGTTTTGGAAGTGGCACCCCCATGGTAGGAGCAGGTCACGGAGCCTTTACCTGAATGACCAGCAGCAGCTTTCTGCTCTGGCTCCTGCTCTGAAGAAGCAGAAGCTGTAGATTCGTACTTTGAGAGACTTGCTTCTACCGTTTTAGGTGGGAAAGCTGGGGTGCTTTGACATCCTAATGACACTGCTGCAGAGGTGCCTGGTTGTTGCTTAGGCCCACCAACAGGTTTCTGCTCTGCCTCCTCGGCTCTATACACATTAGCTGGAGGTTTGCAGTTTGTGAGTTCTGCACCTGGATATGGCGAGGGAACATCAAAGAGGCACTGTAGGAAGATGAATTTAACATTACAAAGGTAGTGCAAATTGCCATTTTGCTGACACTAGAGCACACCTTACTCTGTGCAGATGATTTCCAACACCAGCTTTCTGCCCTGCCACCTCCACTGTGGGAGCAGGGCATGGAACCTTCAGCTGGATGCCCCCAGCAGCTTTCTGTACTGGCTCGTGCTCTGGAGAAGCAGAAGCTGCAAGTTGGGACTTTGAGGGACTTGCTTCTACCTTTTTATCCAGGAAAGATAGAGTGCATTGACATGCTGGTGACACTGCTGCAGATGTGCCTTGTTGCTGCTTAGTCCCACCAGCAGCCTTCTGCTCTGGCTCTTTGGCTCAATACACATTAGATGTACGTTTGCTGTCTGTGACCACTGCGCCTGCATCTGGCAGGAGGGCATCAGAGAGGCACAGTAGAAAGATGGACTTAACATTAAAAAGGATGTGCACATTGCCATGTTGCAGACACTGGAGCACAGCACTGTGCAAGTGATTCCCACCACCAGGTTTCTGCTCAAGAATACAACCTCTGCTGTGTCAGTAAAGCAGCAGAGTGAGTAGAGCAAGAATGTCTGGCTTCTTCGATGACAGCTGAAGAGCCAGGACAGAAAAATGGTGCTGGGCCTCTTCAGCAGACAGTGAGCTTTGCACAGGTGCACCCACATTGCTGTTGCTCCTCTCCTTCCCACCTTGAAGTCCAATTGTGTGCATCTTCTCTGATGCCCTCTCCTGACCGTCCTGCAGCAGAGTGAGGAGAGAAAGAATGTTTAGCTTCTGTTTCTACAGCTGAAGAGACAAGACTGAAAGCTGGAGCTGGGCCTCTTCTGCAGACAGTGAGCTTTGCAACGGAGCCAACGGCATTGCTGTCACTCCTTGCATTTCCACCTAAAAGTCCATTTGAATCCAACATCTGTGGAGCTTTCTCTCGGCTGTCCTGCAGCAGTCTGAGTAGACCATGAATGTTTGGCCTCTGCTCCTACAGCCTAAGAGCCATGACAGAAAGCATGTGGTACTCCTCCTCTTCAAACAGTGAGCTTTGAAACGGTGCCACCTGCGTTGCTGTGGAGTCTCGATTTCCCACCTAAAAGTCCATTTGAATTAAACATCTACATCATCTTCTCCTGGCCGTCCTGTAGCACAGTGAGTAGACCAAAAATGTTTGGCCTCTGCTCCCGCAGCCGAGGAACCAGGACAGAAAGCTGGTGCTAGGCCTCTTCTGCAGACAGTCAGCTTTGCAACGGTGTTACCCAAACACCTAAAAGTCCATTTGAATCCCTCCTCAGCGGCGCATGCTGTCAGATGTCCTGCACCTGAGTGAGTAGAGCATGAATGTCTGACTCTGTTCCCACAGCCGAAGAGCCAGTAGAGAAAGTAGGTGCTGGGCCTCTTCCGCAGACAGTGAGCTTTCCAACAGTGACACCCGCATTGCTGTAGTTCCCCTCTTTCACACATAAAGTCCATTTGAATCCAAAGCCTGCGTCGCCAGCTCTCAGCCATCCAGCAGCAGAGAGAGTAGAGCATGAATGCTTGGCCTGTGCTCCCACAGACGAAGAGCCAGGACAGAATGCTGAAAGTGGGCCTCTTCTGAAGACAATGAGCTTTGCAAACTGCCACCCGAATTGCTGTAGTTCTCTGCTTTCCCACCTAAATGTCCATTTGAATCCAATCCCTGCGGCACCTGCTCTCTTCCATCCAGCAGCAGGTTGAGTAGAGCACGAATGTTCGGCTTCTGCTTCCACAGCCGAAGGGCCAAGACAGAAAGCGGGTGTTGGGCCTCTTCTGCACACAGTGAGATTTCCAACGGTGCCAACAGCACTGCTGTTGCTCCTTGCTTTCCGACCTAACAGTACAAAAGTGTGTAATTAGTTTGATTGCTTCTCCTGGCCGTCCTGCAGTAGAGTGAGCAGAGCACCAGTGTTTGTCCTCTGGTCCCACAGCCAAATAGCCAGGACAGAAAGCTGGTGCTGCGCCTCTTCTGCAGACAGTGAGCTTTGTAACTGTGCCACCCGCATTGCTGTCCGTCTTCACTTTCCCACCTAAAACTATATTTAATTCCAATCTCTGTGGCGCCAATCTCTGCTGTCCCGCAGCAGAATGAATATAGCAAGAATGTTTGGCCTCGACTGCCACAGACGAACAGCCAGGAAAGAAAACTGGTTCTGGGGCTCTTCTGCAGACAGTGAGCTTAGCAACGGTGCCAACAGCATTGCTGTTGCTCCTCTTTCCCACCAAAACTCCTTGTGTGCATCTTCTCTGTTTACCTCTCCTGGCCGTCCTCCAGCAGAGTGAGTAGAGCACAAATGTTTGGCTTCTGCTCCCATAGCTGAAGAGCCAGGACAGAAAGCTGGAACTGGGCCTCTTCTGCCAACAGTGAGCTTTGCAACAGTGCCACCAGAATTGCTGTAGTTCCCCACTTTCCCACCTAAAATTCCATTTGAATCCAACCTCTGCGGCAACAGATTTCACCCATCCTGCAGCAGAGTGTGTAGAGTACTAATGCTTGTCTTCTCCTCCTACAGGCGAAGATCCAGTACAGAAAGCTGGTTTTGGGCCTCTTATGCAGACAGTGAGATTTGCAAAGCTGCAATGTGCATTGCTGACTCTCCTCGCTTTCCCAATTAAAAGTCCAATTGAATAAAACATCTATGGGGCCTTCTCCTGGCCGTACTGAACCACAGTGAGTAGAGCACATATGTTTGTCATA